>NW_025799511.1:0-3767 GCF_021613505.1 Equus quagga
CTCTTTTTGTTTTCTAGAATTTCATATAAATCCTACTGTTCATACTCATTTTGTGTGGCTTCTTTGTTAAAAATTATGTTATTGAGGTCATATTGGTTCATAATATTGTGTAATTTCAGGTGTACATTATTATATTTCAGTTTCTGTATAGACTGCATGGTGCCCACCACCAATAGTGTAGTGTTTATCTGTTACCATACATGTATGCCCCTTTACCCCTTTCACCCTCCCCCCCTTCCTTTCTGGTAACCACCAATCAGTTCTCCTTATCTATGTGTTGTTTGTTTATCTTCCACATATGAGTGAAATTATATGGTGTTCATCTTTCTCAGTCTGGCTTATTTCACTTAATGTATACCCTCAAGGTCCATCCATGTTGTTGCAAATGGGACGATTTTGTCTTTTTTATGGCTAAGTAGTATTCCATTGTATATTTATTCCACATCTTCTTTATCCATTCATTTTTTGATGGCCACTTGGGTTGCTTCCACATCTTGGCTATTGTGAATAATGCTGCAATGAACATAGGGCTGCATAGGTCTCTTTCCGTTGTTGATTTCAAGTTCTTTGGATAAATACCACAGTAGTAGGATAGCTGGATCATATGGTATTTCTATTTTTAACTTTTTGAGAAAGCTCTGTACTGTTTTCCGTAGTGGCTGCACCAGTTTCAATTCCCACCAGAAGTGTATGAGTGTTCCCTTTTCTCCACATCCCCTCCAATATTTGTTATTTTTTTGGCTTGGTAATTATAGTCATTCTAATGAGTGTAAGGTAATATCTCATTGTAGTTTTGATTTGCATTTCCCTAATAATTAGTGATGTTTAACATCTTTTCGTGTGTCTGTTGGCCATCTGTATATCTTCTTTGGAAAAATGTCTGCTCACATCTTCTGCCCAATTTTTGACTGGATTTTTGTTTTTTTGTTGTTGAGTTGTATGAGTTCTTTATCTATTTTGGAAATTAACCCCTTGTTGGATATATGACTTGCAAATGTTTTCTCCCAGCTGGTGGGTTGTCTTTTCATTTTTTTCATGGCTTCCTTTGCCTTGCAAAAGCTTTTTAGTCTGATGTGGTACCATTTATTAATTTTTTCTTCTGTCCTCCTCGCCTGAGTAGATATGGTATTCAAAAAGATGCTGCTAAGACTGATGTCAAAGAGTGTTCTGCCTATATTTTCTTCTAGGAGTTTTATGGTTTTAGGTCTTACATTCATGTCTTTAATCCATTTTGAGTTAATTTTTGTGTGTGGTGCAAGATAATGGTCTACTTTTGTTCTTTTGCACGTGGCTATCCAGTTTTCCCAACACCATTTGTTGAAGAGACTTTCCTTTCTCCATTGTATGTCCTTGGCTCCTTTGTTGAAGATTATCTGTCCATAGATGTGTGACTTTATTTCTGGTCTTTCAATTCTGTTGCATTGATCTGTGTGTCTTTTTTTTCTGCCAGTACCATGCTGTTTTGATCACTATGGCTTTGTAGTATATTTTGAAGTTAGGGATTGTGATGCTTCCAGCTTCTTTTTTCTCAGGATTGCTTTGGCTGTTCAGGGTTTTTTTTGTGTGTGTGTGTGAGGAAGATTGGCCCTGAGCTAACATTATTGCCAATCTTCCTCTTTCTGCTTGAGGAAGATTGTCCCTGAGCTAACATCGGTGGCAGTCTTCCTCTATTTTGTTTGTGGGATGCTGCCACAGCACGGCTGATGAGTGGTGTGTAGGTCTGTGCCTGGGATCTGAACCTGTGAACCCCAGGCCGCTGAAATAGAGTGCACAGATTTAACCACTATGTCACTGGGCCAGCCTCTGTTTGGGATCTTTTGCTGTTCCATATAAATTTTAGGATTCTTTGTTCTATTTCTGTGAAGAATGTCATTGGGATTTTGATTGGGATTGCAGTGAATCTGTAGATTGCTTTAGGTAATATGGACATTTTAACTACGTTTATTCTTGTAATCCATGATCATGGAATATCTTTCAATTTCTTTATGTCTTCGATTTCTTTCAATAATGTTTTATAGTTTTCAGTGTATAGGTCTTTCACCTTCTTAGTTAAATTTATTCCTAGATATTTTCTTCTTTTTGTTGAGATTGTAAATGGTATTCTATTCTTGACTTCTCTTTCTGCTAGTTTGTTATTAGTATATAGAAATGCAACTGATTTTCGGAAGTTGGCTTCGTACCTCACAACTTTGCTGTAGTTGTTTATTATTTCTAATAGCTTTCTGGTGGATTCTTTAGGACTTTCTATATATAGAATCATGTCTGCAAACAGCAAGAGGTTCACTTCTTCCTTTTCAATTTGGATTCCTTTTATTTCTTTTACTTGTCTAATTTCTCTGGCCAAAATCTCCAGTACAGTGTTGAATAAGAGTGGTGAGAGTGGACACCCTTGTCTTGTTCCTGTTCTCAAAGGGATGGCTTTCAGTTTTTCATCATCAAGTATGATGTTGGCTGTAGGTTTGACATATATAGTCTTTAATATGTTGAGGTACTTTCCTTCTATCCTCATTTTATTGAGTTTTTGTCACAAGTGGATGTTGGATCTTGTCAAATGCTTTCTCTGCATCTACTGAGATGATCATGTGATTTTTATTCCTCATTTTATTAATGTGGTGTATCACATCGATTGATTTGCAGTTGTTGGACCATCTCTGGATCACTGGTATAAATCCCACTTGATCATGGTGTATGATCATTTTAATGTGTTGCTGTATTTGGTTTGCCCATATTTTGTTGAGAACTTTTGCATCTATGTTCATCAGTGATTTTCCTTTTTTTGTGTTGTCCTTGTCTGGTTTTGGTATCAGGGTAATGTTGGCCTCATAGAATGAGTTAGGAATCATCCCATCTTCAATTTTTTTGGAATAGTTTGAGAAGGATGGGTATTAAATCTTCTTTGGATGTTTGGTAGAATTCTCTGGAGAAGCCATCTGGTCCCAGACTTTTGTTTTTTGGGAAGTTTTTTGATTGCTGTTTCAATCTCTTTACTTGTGATTGGTCTATTCAGATTCTCTATTTTTTCTTGATTCTGTTTTGGGAGGTTGTATGAGTCTAAGAATTTATCCATTTCTTCTAGGTTTGTGGGCATATAGTATTTCACAGTATTCCCGTATTATCCTTTGTATTTCTGTGGTATCCATTGTAATTTCTCCTTTTCATTTCTAATTTTATTTGAGCCTTCTCTCTCTTTTTCTTAGTGAGTCTCACTGAGGGTTTGTCAATTTTGTTTATCTTCTCAAAGAAACAGCTCTTAGTCTCATTGATCCTTTCTACTCTTTTTTTAGTCTCTATTTAATTTATTTCTGCTCTAATATTTATTATTTCCCTCCTTCTGTTGACTTTGGGCTTTGGTTGTTCTTCTTTTCCTAGTTCTGTTAGGTGTAGTTTAAGATTACTTATTTGATATTTTTCTCATTTGTTGAGGTGGGCCTTTATTGCTATCAATTTCCCTCTTATAACCACTTTTGCTGCATCCAACAAAAATTGGTATGTTTATTTTCATTTTCATTTGTCTCCAGGTATTTTTTGATTTCTCTTTTGATTTCTTCATTGATCCAATGGTTGTTCAGTAGCATGTTGTTTAATCTCCACATATTTGTGACTTTCATAGCTTTTTTCTTGTAGTCAATTTCTAGTTTCATAGCATTGTGGTCAGAAAAGATGCTTGATATGAGTTCAAGCTTCTTAAATTTATTGAGGCTTGCCTTGTTTCCCAACATATGGTCTCTCTTTGAGAAGGTTCCATGTGCACCTGAGAAGAATGTGTA
>NW_025799512.1:0-7389 GCF_021613505.1 Equus quagga
CCCAGACAGCGAGGGCCCACGCCCGGCTCTAGCCTGGTTTATCTGTGCTTAGACCCCTCTGCCTCCCCTGACCTGTGTCCTGGGGCTGGCCCTGCTGTGTCCTCTGGGGTCCGCTGGCTTCTGTGGGGTTTGGCAGATGGAAGGCAGAAGTGGGAGACAGAAGGACAGAAGGCGGTGCACAGGGGCCTTCCCCTCGTTGAGCCTTCTGCGGCTGTTCTGGCGGTGCCATCTCCAGGGCTCCGGTCCCCAGTGCACAGGCTTCTGGTCCCTGCCCCTCCTGGGTGCCAGTGAGTGGCTATGTGGCTGCCCCCCAGCCTGCTGTCGCTGCTGTCTGGGTGACGGCCATCCCCGCTGGCCTTTCGGGTCTTCCAAGCCCTGTTCCTGAGTCCCTGCAGTCAGTCCCCTGGGTGCCGAGAGCTCAGAGTGGCTGTCTTCTCTGACTTACACCTGGAGGTTGGAGTCCAGCTCTGTGGGAGGCCCGGCTGGGGTGGGTGGGGGCTTACCGGGGGCACCTGCTGTTTCATACCTCAGATCCAGTGCAGGGTCACATGACAGCTGAGAACACTGAGCCCAGAGCAGGACTGGTCCAAGGTCACCCAGGGTGGGGTGGGGGAGGCTAGAGGCCTCTCTGCTTCCTGGGTTCAGGCCTCAATCTTCTCCTCTGGGAGAATAACCCTCTTTGCTCCCACATGGCCACCTGGCCTCATGCCTCTGTGGGCAGGCCTGGGGTTTCCTTCCCGGTCCGTGTCTGGTTCAGCTGGGCCGGCAGCCTTTAATGCAGCGGTCACTGCACTGAGGTGTCTGTCCTGGGCTAGTGGAGGCCACAGGGCCAGGCCCTAATCTGAGGGCCGTGGGCAATTTCTTCCTGTGTCTGAGTGTCACCTGGTCTCCCGGCAGAATTCACTGACATTTCGGAATTCTGGTTTGTAACACAAATCAGTGCTCAGGGCCCCTCCAGTACCGAGGGCAGTCTCGCCTGGAGCACAGGCTCCTGCAGGCAGGGCTGGGGCTTTCCCTGCAAGGTAATTGTACAGGAAGGGACTCCCCAGTCCCCAAAGAGAGGACGGGTGTGTCTGCGCTGTCCGTGGTCCTGAGGAGGAAGTGCTCAGAGGATTTAGGCCCTCTCGGGGGCTGGTCCTAATCTGAGGGCTGGAAACCTCAGAACCAGAGAAAAAGAGAAATGTCGTTCATTTAACAGAAATCGGATCAACGCCTCCAGGATAGCTCAGAGCCCAAGTTAAGGTGAAAAGTGACTATTAGGTTCTTTCCCGCTAAACTTCAAAGTTCAGATATTATGTTTGCAAATAATTTGTCATAAAAAGTTGAGTATCTTAGGTCAAACCCTCTTAAAATTTGTTCTTAACTTTCAAAAAAAATGACAAATCAAAATCAGGGTGAGGAAACGCTGCTCTCTGCGTCCTGAGTTGGATGGTGTACTTTTCCCGGCACGCCTGGGAGCTAAGAGGAGGTCAACCACGGTAACCAATTAAGTGAGCTTCAGATCCCTCAGAAATACAAGTGGGGGACTCTATGCTGGCGGTGAAAATAAATCCAAGTGGAAAACCACAGCAGGAATAAATGATTGGCGCTAAAGGTCATGTAATAAACTATCCAGAGTGCCAACCCAGTCCCCGTCCCCAGAAAATCACATCGAGTTTGCAGTTAAACCATCAACAAAATAAGCAAACATAGGGGGTCTGGTGCTGCTGCTTTCTCACAGGTGATTTTCTTCCACCACAGACCCGTATGTGGGACTGGCTATCACGCCACGGTGGGGACCGACATTCTGGAAATTTCTGGTGTTTGCATAGGGTTGGCTGCATTGTCTGCCTTCCGCCTCCTGTGCAGGTGGGTCCCAGAGAGGGTGGATGGCAGAGCTTCCCAGAGGGTGTCCTGCTGCTCGGGTCTCAGGATGTGGGACAGGAGGTTCTGGGCTGGTCACCCCCCTGCCCGATGCCGCTCCCACCAGGTTGGTGCAGCCACCCAAGCCCCTCCTGAGATCCTGTCCCCTCCCACCCACGTCCATCAGAGCCACAGGCTGGGATGCTCAGAGAACCAGAACATTGAGGGACTGAGACCTGTCAGGACTGACGTCAAGGAATCTGTCTCTTCTCCTCCAGGCTCTCCTTTCTGGGCTTCTCCAGTTAGGAGAACCAGCTTCAGAATCCCTGCCAGGAAGCACAGGTGGAAACTTTAGATGAAAAACCATCCATTTCCTCCTCTAGTAGAATTACTTTTGTTTTATTTTTGGCAGTGTGGCCTCTGCTTGAAATATAAGTCTAATTAGATCACTGTAATGATGCATTTCAAACCACAAGGATGAGAACAGAAATTCCTGCTCTGTCTTCTGCACGTATAAACATTCCCCTTCCCACTATGATTCTGCAGCAGCCTGTCTGTTTATGGCAGCAAGTGAAACTGGGTGTGTCACTGCTGGTGAACATTTACAAGGGTCCCCAGGGCGCTTCTGGGACCCAAGAGACCAAGGACATGGGAGGGAGCTCCTGCCTCCAAGGGGAGCACAGCCGGGAGGAAGGGGTTCCAGGGCAGAGAAGACATGGAGTTGGGCCGAGCACAGACTGCAGATGGACGGGGTGGGAGGGGTGGCAGAAGATGAGACCAGGAAGGCGGAGGTGTGTGAGGGCAGCAGCTCGCCGGCCCACTGGAGTGGAACAGAAGGTCTGAGGGGTTGTCTTCAGCTCGTGGGTGCAGTGGGCACCAAGACGGTCCAAAGGCTTTGGTGGAAATAGTGTTTCCATCTATCAGGCCGTTGATGTGGCAGGAAGGGGCCACAGTGACCACAGCCTCAGAGCCTGACTCTCTACAGCCCACTTATTTTTCTCCCCAAATCTTCTCAGGCTCAAAGGACTGAAGGTGGGGTGGGAGGGACAGGGACGGGTTACTAGTTCAGACTCTGTTAGTCAGGGACAGAACCAATTTCCAACTGGCTTAAGAAAAAAGGGGTTTATTGGTTCATGGAACCGAAAAGTGCAGGGCATTACCTTCAGGCATGGCTGGATCCAAGCGCTCAGGGGATGCAGTCAGGATCCTCTCTGTCCTTCACAGTGACCATCTGTGTGCAAACAGGATGTTCCTGGACAGCCAGCTCTGGGCGACAAGGACGGACCTTCTCTAAAGCAGGATGGGGCAAGCCTCTCCATCACCAAGGACACAAACTCCCCACTCTGTCCTGGAAACAGAGAATGGGGAAAGTGTGGCAGCAGGGAGAGCAGGCGACCCCCACAGCAGCCTGGGTCCCCAGTGTTCCCAAGTGGCAGAGCCCCTGACTGCCTCAGGTCAGGTTCTCCATCCACGGCCCCTGAGTCTGGGGCTGGGGGAGGTGTTGCCTGCCGGGTGGGCAGGCAGCAGGGCTGAGCTGACATTTCCCAGCCTGGCAAAGCCAAGGAGAGAGGGCTCCTGCCCCCCAGCTGAGATTCCAACCCAGAGGCAGCAGATCCCACAGGCAGAGCTGGCCCCAGGCACAGGGGGGCTCCCACCCTGTCTCCCCTGAAAGCCTCTTCCTCTTTCTAGATTTCCCTCCACAAGAGGGATTTTCCTTTTCATTCTTCATCATCTGTCACTCCTAATTCCCCAGCACCTCAACTCATGGAGTGGACTTGAGCATTTCAAACCTGCTTCTGACGTGGAGCTTCCTTTTAGAGGGGTGTTTCCCAATACACACCAAGCTCCCCAGAAGACGACCCTTAGACGATGTACAGTTGTGTGCATGACCTTCATGCAGAGTCTTTTTAACTAAAGTAGTTAACACTCACACACACACACACACACACGACACACTCATGCTCACATATATACAGGCACACATGGACACACACATGCACACAATTGTTTCTAAATGTTCAGAAAAAGTCCCAACCCTTGTCTGTGAACAACACCTGAGCATTTCACAACCTCTTACAGTTAGTGACTTCGAAACACTCAGTGACAAATTAGCAGTTTGTAGAGCGTATTTCAAATTTACTTTCTATTCATTTAATTTGTTGGCTTTTATAGCTTGCAGCTCTCACCAGGGCTCCAAACTTCTTTTTTACTACTAAAAACCTGCTCGGACCCAGTCTGCCGAGGGCATCCGTCTTCACGTGTTGTAAACTGCCCTCTCTGCATGTTGCAGAGGATTGCATAAGGTTCACCATTATAATCAGAGTCCAAATTACAAAACAGGGCCTCTCTGATAAATGGTTTCAGGCTCTAAGTGTATAATTATGGGGTTTGGCTAATTACATAAACAAGACAGGTGATTATTTCATTAAAATGTGACATTTTTATCCACTCTGCAGAAACTGTTTGTGGACAATAATGAACTTGGAGGGCCCGGGGTGTGAGGGGGTCTGCCCGGGCAATCCTGAGACCACCACACGTGGAGAGATGGAGATTTCACCATGACACAGAATTTCCCAAATTGCTGGACTCTCTGTCCACCCTGGAGATGGGAGCTTCTAAGAGACTTAATGACACGAATGTTCTCCCACTTAATAACAAAAGGGCAGACTACACCCTTCTTCTCTAACTGCCTGAGTTATCTGGTTAAGACCCGTGTAATTGTGCCCCCCCCAATGACTGACAATCGAGCTTCAATGGGGCCAGCACTGACTCCCCATGTACTTGCACACTGTGGAGCTCGATTTTCCAGGCGGGGGTCTTCTCAGGACGTGACCGCCCTGCTGCTTGGCCAATACAGCTCTGGCATGCCCGACTGTGACCCGGGATGGGACGCAGGCTCAGGCTCACTTCTCTGACAGGAGGCCCAGGACTGACACCGAGCAGGGGCTTTCCCTTCCACACGTTCCCGACTTACACCAGATCCATCTCTAGCCACCACGCTCCCTCCCTCGTCCTCGCTGGATAAAGGCCTGCGAGTCTGAAATTCTCTCCTCTGTGAAAGCTCCTCTCTTTCCGCGTAACAGACCATTGCAAGCTGGTGCTCAGCCAACTTAACCACCGCAGGTCAACACCCTGCGTGCAGTGCTGGGCTTGAGCCCTGGACAGAGGCTGGCACACAGTGGGGACAGAGACTCCAAGGGGCCGTCCCCCAGCCCCGCGCTGAAGCACCATGAGCGTGGCTGTCACTCATGTACCCCCAGGGGCGCGTTTTCTGCCTTGAACACCAGTGTCCTGAGGTCAGCAGTTGCCCTGCCTGGTACTCCCTAACAGAGTTGAAGGAAATGAAGTTTTAGGAAATTAAATGCAATGATCGTGGCTCCTATCACTTTTCCTCCTTCAACACAATGAAAATGCAATTACATCCTTTATGGGACAGCTCACCCACTGTAACGGCTGTCGCCCAGGTACAACGGTCACACGTTGTTGTTTGCTGGGTCTTTTCATTGTGTTTTTGCAGGAAGAACTCAGTGTGTATATTAAGTTCCATGTTACCGTTAACAACAGGACAAGAAAAGGGACAAGAGGTGCCCGTGGATACAAAGGGACAAAACAGTGTTCTCACGAAATCACAGAGCATAGTCCTGCTCCCATCTGTCCCCAGTGTCAGCTGGGCCTGGCCAGGTGACCAGGGGCTGGAGGGGGTGAAGGGGATGAGGGAAAGAGGGGACAGGCCCCTGAGCTCGGAACAGCAAAGAGCGTGTCCTGACACTCCCACATTAATGGAACACAGATGCAGAGAGGAGGTCTCCATGAGTCGTGTTAATAATGAAGAAATACAAGTGGTTTATTTAATTTATTGTGAAAAGGAATTTCTTCCAAGTGTTGCCTAAACCTGGAGTTTCCCTTTTGATGAGAATAGGTCATTAAATTGGATTTCATGAGCTCTACTTAGATTTCTCCTTAATTCCATGAAGGTGTTACTTCCTGGGACCGTGCCTGTCACCCGTGGTTCAAGGACATCCTGGGCGGATGACTCACTTGGGCTGCTCTCTGGGTGCATCTGCTTGTGTATGTCGGGCCGGGGCTGGAGGGGAGAGAAGTGGTCTGGGGGTTTGCGCTCCCAGGCAGGCTGTCCCCTCCCTTGTGCTCTGTGTCTGCTCCCCATGCACACCCCTCAGCCCCTCCCTACCCCACTCCATGAGTCAGGGTGAATCGAGAAACCCAACTTTTGCCCAAGTCAGACATTTTAAAAATATAATTCTCCTGGGATGAAATCATTAATAAAAAAGGGAGTTAATTTACCCTGAGGGCAAGTATAAATTATCTGGGGATTATTCAATCCTAGATTATTTTATCCATGGATGAAAACATGAGACAAACTAAAGTTTGTGCACACACAAGACTGCTGACACATTCTGAAATTCAAGTTGTGGTTAGATGTCTGTGGTGCAGTCCACCTGCTGTTTTCATTGACTTTTTTGTGGTCTCTGCTGTGCTAGTGAGAGATGATGTACACGCATTTCACCAAGACGGGAAAACCCAGAGGCCATTCTCACTGAGAGATGTGCCCAGGAGGAAGGTGCCAGGAAGCAAAGCCAATTTTTGAAAGCTTCCTATCTGTCTAGTGCATGAAGGATGCACATCAGTGGGGGGATCAGAAAATCCCGAGAGTCACAGAAAAAGAAAATGTGATCACCCACAATTCTATCCTCAGAGACGAATCATGTTAACAATGGATACTGCTTCTCTTCCATTTCTAACTTTGTCTAAAAGGAACACACACTGATGTGTGTAATCTGTGCAGCCTCATTTATGCTGAAACGAGATCATGTCACAAACATTTCCTCACCCAGCCCTGCTCACCGCCCCACTGCTGCCGAGCGCTGTCCTCCATCCACTGGACGGCTCCCTGTGTGGGTCCCTCAGGGTTCCCTGATGTTCTGACATCACACTGAGACACACTGAGTGACTCTGGGTCCCACGCCTGCCCCTTAGCAGGACCCCCAGCAGTGGGTGTGCACCGTGCATGCTGACCCCTACGAGCCTGTCTCAAGGCTGCACCCGTTTCCATCATGGGGCTGAGAAAGGCTCTGGAAAGTTCCTCTCCACCTTCCCTGCCCGTGGACATCCTGATACAGCCAGCTAGATTTAGGAGGGAGATGGGGTTGGGGGCCCAGGAGGGGTTTTCAGGCTGCAGGGACAAGGCCCTGTTGTCCCCCATCTCCTCCCCCTGGTGGTTGTCAGCTCTCCTGTCAGCAGGGGGGCAGTGCCAGGGCCGGGCCTGGGCAATGTCCCCTCCTTGGGCTCCAGGAGGGGAGGGAACACAGCCCCTGCTGCCGAGAGCCCAGCAGGGTCCCTGGGGCCCAGACTCCTGATTAGGGATCACACCAGGACACACACACACACACTTAGGTCCCTCTCATTACGTCTGCGAAGCTCCTCCTCACACCCCCTTCTACCACATCACTTTGGTCTTGCCTGACTTTCCTCAAATTGACTAAATTACATTTTTTGCATCAGTCATAACACTGGCTCAAGATACAAAAT
>NW_025799513.1:0-7389 GCF_021613505.1 Equus quagga
ATTTTGTATCTTGAGCCAGTGTTATGACTGATGCAAAAAATGTAATTTAGTCAATTTGAGGAAAGTCAGGCAAGACCAAAGTGATGTGGTAGAAGGGGGTGTGAGGAGGAGCTTCGCAGACGTAATGAGAGGGACCTAAGTGTGTGTGTGTGTGTCCTGGTGTGATCCCTAATCAGGAGTCTGGGCCCCAGGGACCCTGCTGGGCTCTCGGCAGCAGGGGCTGTGTTCCCTCCCCTCCTGGAGCCCAAGGAGGGGACATTGCCCAGGCCCGGCCCTGGCACTGCCCCCCTGCTGACAGGAGAGCTGACAACCACCAGGGGGAGGAGATGGGGGACAACAGGGCCTTGTCCCTGCAGCCTGAAAACCCCTCCTGGGCCCCCAACCCCATCTCCCTCCTAAATCTAGCTGGCTGTATCAGGATGTCCACGGGCAGGGAAGGTGGAGAGGAACTTTCCAGAGCCTTTCTCAGCCCCATGATGGAAACGGGTGCAGCCTTGAGACAGGCTCGTAGGGGTCAGCATGCACGGTGCACACCCACTGCTGGGGGTCCTGCTAAGGGGCAGGCGTGGGACCCAGAGTCACTCAGTGTGTCTCAGTGTGATGTCAGAACATCAGGGAACCCTGAGGGACCCACACAGGGAGCCGTCCAGTGGATGGAGGACAGCGCTCGGCAGCAGTGGGGCGGTGAGCAGGGCTGGGTGAGGAAATGTTTGTGACATGATCTCGTTTCAGCATAAATGAGGCTGCACAGATTACACACATCAGTGTGTGTTCCTTTTAGACAAAGTTAGAAATGGAAGAGAAGCAGTATCCATTGTTAACATGATTCGTCTCTGAGGATAGAATTGTGGGTGATCACATTTTCTTTTTCTGTGACTCTCGGGATTTTCTGATCCCCCCACTGATGTGCATCCTTCATGCACTAGACAGATAGGAAGCTTTCAAAAATTGGCTTTGCTTCCTGGCACCTTCCTCCTGGGCACATCTCTCAGTGAGAATGGCCTCTGGGTTTTCCCGTCTTGGTGAAATGCGTGTACATCATCTCTCACTAGCACAGCAGAGACCACAAAAAAGTCAATGAAAACAGCAGGTGGACTGCACCACAGACATCTAACCACAACTTGAATTTCAGAATGTGTCAGCAGTCTTGTGTGTGCACAAACTTTAGTTTGTCTCATGTTTTCATCCATGGATAAAATAATCTAGGATTGAATAATCCCCAGATAATTTATACTTGCCCTCAGGGTAAATTAACTCCCTTTTTTATTAATGATTTCATCCCAGGAGAATTATATTTTTAAAATGTCTGACTTGGGCAAAAGTTGGGTTTCTCGATTCACCCTGACTCATGGAGTGGGGTAGGGAGGGGCTGAGGGGTGTGCATGGGGAGCAGACACAGAGCACAAGGGAGGGGACAGCCTGCCTGGGAGCGCAAACCCCCAGACCACTTCTCTCCCCTCCAGCCCCGGCCCGACATACACAAGCAGATGCACCCAGAGAGCAGCCCAAGTGAGTCATCCGCCCAGGATGTCCTTGAACCACGGGTGACAGGCACGGTCCCAGGAAGTAACACCTTCATGGAATTAAGGAGAAATCTAAGTAGAGCTCATGAAATCCAATTTAATGACCTATTCTCATCAAAAGGGAAACTCCAGGTTTAGGCAACACTTGGAAGAAATTCCTTTTCACAATAAATTAAATAAACCACTTGTATTTCTTCATTATTAACACGACTCATGGAGACCTCCTCTCTGCATCTGTGTTCCATTAATGTGGGAGTGTCAGGACACGCTCTTTGCTGTTCCGAGCTCAGGGGCCTGTCCCCTCTTTCCCTCATCCCCTTCACCCCCTCCAGCCCCTGGTCACCTGGCCAGGCCCAGCTGACACTGGGGACAGATGGGAGCAGGACTATGCTCTGTGATTTCGTGAGAACACTGTTTTGTCCCTTTGTATCCACGGGCACCTCTTGTCCCTTTTCTTGTCCTGTTGTTAACGGTAACATGGAACTTAATATACACACTGAGTTCTTCCTGCAAAAACACAATGAAAAGACCCAGCAAACAACAACGTGTGACCGTTGTACCTGGGCGACAGCCGTTACAGTGGGTGAGCTGTCCCATAAAGGATGTAATTGCATTTTCATTGTGTTGAAGGAGGAAAAGTGATAGGAGCCACGATCATTGCATTTAATTTCCTAAAACTTCATTTCCTTCAACTCTGTTAGGGAGTACCAGGCAGGGCAACTGCTGACCTCAGGACACTGGTGTTCAAGGCAGAAAACGCGCCCCTGGGGGTACATGAGTGACAGCCACGCTCATGGTGCTTCAGCGCGGGGCTGGGGGACGGCCCCTTGGAGTCTCTGTCCCCACTGTGTGCCAGCCTCTGTCCAGGGCTCAAGCCCAGCACTGCACGCAGGGTGTTGACCTGCGGTGGTTAAGTTGGCTGAGCACCAGCTTGCAATGGTCTGTTACGCGGAAAGAGAGGAGCTTTCACAGAGGAGAGAATTTCAGACTCGCAGGCCTTTATCCAGCGAGGACGAGGGAGGGAGCGTGGTGGCTAGAGATGGATCTGGTGTAAGTCGGGAACGTGTGGAAGGGAAAGCCCCTGCTCGGTGTCAGTCCTGGGCCTCCTGTCAGAGAAGTGAGCCTGAGCCTGCGTCCCATCCCGGGTCACAGTCGGGCATGCCAGAGCTGTATTGGCCAAGCAGCAGGGCGGTCACGTCCTGAGAAGACCCCCGCCTGGAAAATCGAGCTCCACAGTGTGCAAGTACATGGGGAGTCAGTGCTGGCCCCATTGAAGCTCGATTGTCAGTCATTGGGGGGGGCACAATTACACGGGTCTTAACCAGATAACTCAGGCAGTTAGAGAAGAAGGGTGTAGTCTGCCCTTTTGTTATTAAGTGGGAGAACATTCGTGTCATTAAGTCTCTTAGAAGCTCCCATCTCCAGGGTGGACAGAGAGTCCAGCAATTTGGGAAATTCTGTGTCATGGTGAAATCTCCATCTCTCCACGTGTGGTGGTCTCAGGATTGCCCGGGCAGACCCCCTCACACCCCGGGCCCTCCAAGTTCATTATTGTCCACAAACAGTTTCTGCAGAGTGGATAAAAATGTCACATTTTAATGAAATAATCACCTGTCTTGTTTATGTAATTAGCCAAACCCCATAATTATACACTTAGAGCCTGAAACCATTTATCAGAGAGGCCCTGTTTTGTAATTTGGACTCTGATTATAATGGTGAACCTTATGCAATCCTCTGCAACATGCAGAGAGGGCAGTTTACAACACGTGAAGACGGATGCCCTCGGCAGACTGGGTCCGAGCAGGTTTTTAGTAGTAAAAAAGAAGTTTGGAGCCCTGGTGAGAGCTGCAAGCTATAAAAGCCAACAAATTAAATGAATAGAAAGTAAATTTGAAATACGCTCTACAAACTGCTAATTTGTCACTGAGTGTTTCGAAGTCACTAACTGTAAGAGGTTGTGAAATGCTCAGGTGTTGTTCACAGACAAGGGTTGGGACTTTTTCTGAACATTTAGAAACAATTGTGTGCATGTGTGTGTCCATGTGTGCCTGTATATATGTGAGCATGAGTGTGTCGTGTGTGTGTGTGTGTGTGTGAGTGTTAACTACTTTAGTTAAAAAGACTCTGCATGAAGGTCATGCACACAACTGTACATCGTCTAAGGGTCGTCTTCTGGGGAGCTTGGTGTGTATTGGGAAACACCCCTCTAAAAGGAAGCTCCACGTCAGAAGCAGGTTTGAAATGCTCAAGTCCACTCCATGAGTTGAGGTGCTGGGGAATTAGGAGTGACAGATGATGAAGAATGAAAAGGAAAATCCCTCTTGTGGAGGGAAATCTAGAAAGAGGAAGAGGCTTTCAGGGGAGACAGGGTGGGAGCCCCCCTGTGCCTGGGGCCAGCTCTGCCTGTGGGATCTGCTGCCTCTGGGTTGGAATCTCAGCTGGGGGGCAGGAGCCCTCTCTCCTTGGCTTTGCCAGGCTGGGAAATGTCAGCTCAGCCCTGCTGCCTGCCCACCCGGCAGGCAACACCTCCCCCAGCCCCAGACTCAGGGGCCGTGGATGGAGAACCTGACCTGAGGCAGTCAGGGGCTCTGCCACTTGGGAACACTGGGGACCCAGGCTGCTGTGGGGGTCGCCTGCTCTCCCTGCTGCCACACTTTCCCCATTCTCTGTTTCCAGGACAGAGTGGGGAGTTTGTGTCCTTGGTGATGGAGAGGCTTGCCCCATCCTGCTTTAGAGAAGGTCCGTCCTTGTCGCCCAGAGCTGGCTGTCCAGGAACATCCTGTTTGCACACAGATGGTCACTGTGAAGGACAGAGAGGATCCTGACTGCATCCCCTGAGCGCTTGGATCCAGCCATGCCTGAAGGTAATGCCCTGCACTTTTCGGTTCCATGAACCAATAAACCCCTTTTTTCTTAAGCCAGTTGGAAATTGGTTCTGTCCCTGACTAACAGAGTCTGAACTAGTAACCCGTCCCTGTCCCTCCCACCCCACCTTCAGTCCTTTGAGCCTGAGAAGATTTGGGGAGAAAAATAAGTGGGCTGTAGAGAGTCAGGCTCTGAGGCTGTGGTCACTGTGGCCCCTTCCTGCCACATCAACGGCCTGATAGATGGAAACACTATTTCCACCAAAGCCTTTGGACCGTCTTGGTGCCCACTGCACCCACGAGCTGAAGACAACCCCTCAGACCTTCTGTTCCACTCCAGTGGGCCGGCGAGCTGCTGCCCTCACACACCTCCGCCTTCCTGGTCTCATCTTCTGCCACCCCTCCCACCCCGTCCATCTGCAGTCTGTGCTCGGCCCAACTCCATGTCTTCTCTGCCCTGGAACCCCTTCCTCCCGGCTGTGCTCCCCTTGGAGGCAGGAGCTCCCTCCCATGTCCTTGGTCTCTTGGGTCCCAGAAGCGCCCTGGGGACCCTTGTAAATGTTCACCAGCAGTGACACACCCAGTTTCACTTGCTGCCATAAACAGACAGGCTGCTGCAGAATCATAGTGGGAAGGGGAATGTTTATACGTGCAGAAGACAGAGCAGGAATTTCTGTTCTCATCCTTGTGGTTTGAAATGCATCATTACAGTGATCTAATTAGACTTATATTTCAAGCAGAGGCCACACTGCCAAAAATAAAACAAAAGTAATTCTACTAGAGGAGGAAATGGATGGTTTTTCATCTAAAGTTTCCACCTGTGCTTCCTGGCAGGGATTCTGAAGCTGGTTCTCCTAACTGGAGAAGCCCAGAAAGGAGAGCCTGGAGGAGAAGAGACAGATTCCTTGACGTCAGTCCTGACAGGTCTCAGTCCCTCAATGTTCTGGTTCTCTGAGCATCCCAGCCTGTGGCTCTGATGGACGTGGGTGGGAGGGGACAGGATCTCAGGAGGGGCTTGGGTGGCTGCACCAACCTGGTGGGAGCGGCATCGGGCAGGGGGGTGACCAGCCCAGAACCTCCTGTCCCACATCCTGAGACCCGAGCAGCAGGACACCCTCTGGGAAGCTCTGCCATCCACCCTCTCTGGGACCCACCTGCACAGGAGGCGGAAGGCAGACAATGCAGCCAACCCTATGCAAACACCAGAAATTTCCAGAATGTCGGTCCCCACCGTGGCGTGATAGCCAGTCCCACATACGGGTCTGTGGTGGAAGAAAATCACCTGTGAGAAAGCAGCAGCACCAGACCCCCTATGTTTGCTTATTTTGTTGATGGTTTAACTGCAAACTCGATGTGATTTTCTGGGGACGGGGACTGGGTTGGCACTCTGGATAGTTTATTACATGACCTTTAGCGCCAATCATTTATTCCTGCTGTGGTTTTCCACTTGGATTTATTTTCACCGCCAGCATAGAGTCCCCCACTTGTATTTCTGAGGGATCTGAAGCTCACTTAATTGGTTACCGTGGTTGACCTCCTCTTAGCTCCCAGGCGTGCCGGGAAAAGTACACCATCCAACTCAGGACGCAGAGAGCAGCGTTTCCTCACCCTGATTTTGATTTGTCATTTTTTTTGAAAGTTAAGAACAAATTTTAAGAGGGTTTGACCTAAGATACTCAACTTTTTATGACAAATTATTTGCAAACATAATATCTGAACTTTGAAGTTTAGCGGGAAAGAACCTAATAGTCACTTTTCACCTTAACTTGGGCTCTGAGCTATCCTGGAGGCGTTGATCCGATTTCTGTTAAATGAACGACATTTCTCTTTTTCTCTGGTTCTGAGGTTTCCAGCCCTCAGATTAGGACCAGCCCCCGAGAGGGCCTAAATCCTCTGAGCACTTCCTCCTCAGGACCACGGACAGCGCAGACACACCCGTCCTCTCTTTGGGGACTGGGGAGTCCCTTCCTGTACAATTACCTTGCAGGGAAAGCCCCAGCCCTGCCTGCAGGAGCCTGTGCTCCAGGCGAGACTGCCCTCGGTACTGGAGGGGCCCTGAGCACTGATTTGTGTTACAAACCAGAATTCCGAAATGTCAGTGAATTCTGCCGGGAGACCAGGTGACACTCAGACACAGGAAGAAATTGCCCACGGCCCTCAGATTAGGGCCTGGCCCTGTGGCCTCCACTAGCCCAGGACAGACACCTCAGTGCAGTGACCGCTGCATTAAAGGCTGCCGGCCCAGCTGAACCAGACACGGACCGGGAAGGAAACCCCAGGCCTGCCCACAGAGGCATGAGGCCAGGTGGCCATGTGGGAGCAAAGAGGGTTATTCTCCCAGAGGAGAAGATTGAGGCCTGAACCCAGGAAGCAGAGAGGCCTCTAGCCTCCCCCACCCCACCCTGGGTGACCTTGGACCAGTCCTGCTCTGGGCTCAGTGTTCTCAGCTGTCATGTGACCCTGCACTGGATCTGAGGTATGAAACAGCAGGTGCCCCCGGTAAGCCCCCACCCACCCCAGCCGGGCCTCCCACAGAGCTGGACTCCAACCTCCAGGTGTAAGTCAGAGAAGACAGCCACTCTGAGCTCTCGGCACCCAGGGGACTGACTGCAGGGACTCAGGAACAGGGCTTGGAAGACCCGAAAGGCCAGCGGGGATGGCCGTCACCCAGACAGCAGCGACAGCAGGCTGGGGGGCAGCCACATAGCCACTCACTGGCACCCAGGAGGGGCAGGGACCAGAAGCCTGTGCACTGGGGACCGGAGCCCTGGAGATGGCACCGCCAGAACAGCCGCAGAAGGCTCAACGAGGGGAAGGCCCCTGTGCACCGCCTTCTGTCCTTCTGTCTCCCACTTCTGCCTTCCATCTGCCAAACCCCACAGAAGCCAGCGGACCCCAGAGGACACAGCAGGGCCAGCCCCAGGACACAGGTCAGGGGAGGCAGAGGGGTCTAAGCACAGATAAACCAGGCTAGAGCCGGGCGTGGGCCCTCGCTGTCTGGG
>NW_025799514.1:0-7389 GCF_021613505.1 Equus quagga
CCCAGACAGCGAGGGCCCACGCCCGGCTCTAGCCTGGTTTATCTGTGTTTAGACCCCTCTGCCTCCCCTGACCTGTGTCCAGGGGCTGGCCCTGCTGTGTCCTCTGGGGTCCGCTGGCTTCTGTGGGGTTTGGCAGATGGAAGGCAGAAGTGGGAGACAGAAGGACAGAAGGCGGTGCACAGGGGCCTTCCCCTCGTTGAGCCTTCTGCGGCTGTTCTGGCGGTGCCATCTCCAGGGCTCCGGTCCCCAGTGCACAGGCTTCTGGTCCCTGCCCCTCCTGGGTGCCAGTGAGTGGCTATGTGGCTGCCCCCCAGCCTGCTGTCGCTGCTGTCTGGGTGACGGCCATCCCCGCTGGCCTTTCGGGTCTTCCAAGCCCTGTTCCTGAGTCCCTGCAGTCAGTCCCCTGGGTGCCGAGAGCTCAGAGTGGCTGTCTTCTCTGACTTACACCTGGAGGTTGGAGTCCAGCTCTGTGGGAGGCCCGGCTGGGGTGGGTGGGGGCTTACCGGGGGCACCTGCTGTTTCATACCTCAGATCCAGTGCAGGGTCACATGACAGCTGAGAACACTGAGCCCAGAGCAGGACTGGTCCAAGGTCACCCAGGGTGGGGTGGGGGAGGCTAGAGGCCTCTCTGCTTCCTGGGTTCAGGCCTCAATCTTCTCCTCTGGGAGAATAACCCTCTTTGCTCCCACATGGCCACCTGGCCTCATGCCTCTGTGGGCAGGCCTGGGGTTTCCTTCCCGGTCCGTGTCTGGTTCAGCTGGGCCGGCAGCCTTTAATGCAGCGGTCACTGCACTGAGGTGTCTGTCCTGGGCTAGTGGAGGCCACAGGGCCAGGCCCTAATCTGAGGGCCGTGGGCAATTTCTTCCTGTGTCTAAGTGTCACCTGGTCTCCCGGCAGAATTCACTGACATTTCGGAATTCTGGTTTGTAACACAAATCAGTGCTCAGGGCCCCTCCAGTACCGAGGGCAGTCTCGCCTGGAGCACAGGCTCCTGCAGGCAGGGCTGGGGCTTTCCCTGCAAGGTAATTGTACAGGAAGGGACTCCCCAGTCCCCAAAGAGAGGACGGGTGTGTCTGCGCTGTCCGTGGTCCTGAGGAGGAAGTGCTCAGAGGATTTAGGCCCTCTCGGGGGCTGGTCCTAATCTGAGGGCTGGAAACCTCAGAACCAGAGAAAAAGAGAAATGTCGTTCATTTAACAGAAATCGGATCAACGCCTCCAGGATAGCTCAGAGCCCAAGTTAAGGTGAAAAGTGACTATTAGGTTCTTTCCCGCTAAACTTCAAAGTTCAGATATTATGTTTGCAAATAATTTGTCATAAAAAGTTGAGTATCTTAGGTCAAACCCTCTTAAAATTTGTTCTTAACTTTCAAAAAAAATGACAAATCAAAATCAGGGTGAGGAAACGCTGCTCTCTGCGTCCTGAGTTGGATGGTGTACTTTTCCCGGCACGCCTGGGAGCTAAGAGGAGGTCAACCACGGTAACCAATTAAGTGAGCTTCAGATCCCTCAGAAATACAAGTGGGGGACTCTATGCTGGCGGTGAAAATAAATCCAAGTGGAAAACCACAGCAGGAATAAATGATTGGCGCTAAAGGTCATGTAATAAACTATCCAGAGTGCCAACCCAGTCCCCGTCCCCAGAAAATCACATCGAGTTTGCAGTTAAACCATCAACAAAATAAGCAAACATAGGGGGTCTGGTGCTGCTGCTTTCTCACAGGTGATTTTCTTCCACCACAGACCCGTATGTGGGACTGGCTATCACGCCACGGTGGGGACCGACATTCTGGAAATTTCTGGTGTTTGCATAGGGTTGGCTGCATTGTCTGCCTTCCGCCTCCTGTGCAGGTGGGTCCCAGAGAGGGTGGATGGCAGAGCTTCCCAGAGG
This sequence comes from Equus quagga, assembly GCF_021613505.1. Lineage (NCBI taxonomy): Eukaryota > Metazoa > Chordata > Mammalia > Perissodactyla > Equidae > Equus > Equus quagga. The sequence goes on from NW_025799514.1 coordinate 1,889, forward strand.
GTGTCCTGCTGCTCGGGTCTCAGGATGTGGGACAGGAGGTTCTGGGCTGGTCACCCCCCTGCCCGATGCCGCTCCCACCAGGTTGGTGCAGCCACCCAAGCCCCTCCTGAGATCCTGTCCCCTCCCACCCACGTCCATCAGAGCCACAGGCTGGGATGCTCAGAGAACCAGAACATTGAGGGACTGAGACCTGTCAGGACTGACGTCAAGGAATCTGTCTCTTCTCCTCCAGGCTCTCCTTTCTGGGCTTCTCCAGTTAGGAGAACCAGCTTCAGAATCCCTGCCAGGAAGCACAGGTGGAAACTTTAGATGAAAAACCATCCATTTCCTCCTCTAGTAGAATTACTTTTGTTTTATTTTTGGCAGTGTGGCCTCTGCTTGAAATATAAGTCTAATTAGATCACTGTAATGATGCATTTCAAACCACAAGGATGAGAACAGAAATTCCTGCTCTGTCTTCTGCACGTATAACCATTCCCCTTCCCACTATGATTCTGCAGCAGCCTGTCTGTTTATGGCAGCAAGTGAAACTGGGTGTGTCACTGCTGGTGAACATTTACAAGGGTCCCCAGGGCGCTTCTGGGACCCAAGAGACCAAGGACATGGGAGGGAGCTCCTGCCTCCAAGGGGAGCACAGCCGGGAGGAAGGGGTTCCAGGGCAGAGAAGACATGGAGTTGGGCAGAGCACAGACTGCAGATGGACGGGGTGGGAGGGGTGGCAGAAGATGAGACCAGGAAGGCGGAGGTGTGTGAGGGCAGCAGCTCGCCGGCCCACTGGAGTGGAACAGAAGGTCTGAGGGGTTGTCTTCAGCTCGTGGGTGCAGTGGGCACCAAGACGGTCCAAAGGCTTTGGTGGAAATAGTGTTTCCATCTATCAGGCCGTTGATGTGGCAGGAAGGGGCCACAGTGACCACAGCCTCAGAGCCTGACTCTCTACAGCCCACTTATTTTTCTCCCCAAATCTTCTCAGGCTCAAAGGACTGAAGGTGGGGTGGGAGGGACAGGGACGGGTTACTAGTTCAGACTCTGTTAGTCAGGGACAGAACCAATTTCCAACTGGCTTAAGAAAAAAGGGGTTTATTGGTTCATGGAACCGAAAAGTGCAGGGCATTACCTTCAGGCATGGCTGGATCCAAGCGCTCAGGGGATGCAGTCAGGATCCTCTCTGTCCTTCACAGTGACCATCTGTGTGCAAACAGGATGTTCCTGGACAGCCAGCTCTGGGCGACAAGGACGGACCTTCTCTAAAGCAGGATGGGGCAAGCCTCTCCATCACCAAGGACACAAACTCCCCACTCTGTCCTGGAAACAGAGAATGGGGAAAGTGTGGCAGCAGGGAGAGCAGGCGACCCCCACAGCAGCCTGGGTCCCCAGTGTTCCCAAGTGGCAGAGCCCCTGACTGCCTCAGGTCAGGTTCTCCATCCACGGCCCCTGAGTCTGGGGCTGGGGGAGGTGTTGCCTGCCGGGTGGGCAGGCAGCAGGGCTGAGCTGACATTTCCCAGCCTGGCAAAGCCAAGGAGAGAGGGCTCCTGCCCCCCAGCTGAGATTCCAACCCAGAGGCAGCAGATCCCACAGGCAGAGCTGGCCCCAGGCACAGGGGGGCTCCCACCCTGTCTCCCCTGAAAGCCTCTTCCTCTTTCTAGATTTCCCTCCACAAGAGGGATTTTCCTTTTCATTCTTCATCATCTGTCACTCCTAATTCCCCAGCACCTCAACTCATGGAGTGGACTTGAGCATTTCAAACCTGCTTCTGACGTGGAGCTTCCTTTTAGAGGGGTGTTTCCCAATACACACCAAGCTCCCCAGAAGACGACCCTTAGATGATGTACAGTTGTGTGCATGACCTTCATGCAGAGTCTTTTTAACTAAAGTAGTTAACACTCACACACACACACACACACACGACACACTCATGCTCACATATATACAGGCACACATGGACACACACATGCACACAATTGTTTCTAAATGTTCAGAAAAAGTCCCAACCCTTGTCTGTGAACAACACCTGAGCATTTCACAACCTCTTACAGTTAGTGACTTCGAAACACTCAGTGACAAATTAGCAGTTTGTAGAGCGTATTTCAAATTTACTTTCTATTCATTTAATTTGTTGGCTTTTATAGCTTGCAGCTCTCACCAGGGCTCCAAACTTCTTTTTTACTACTAAAAACCTGCTCGGACCCAGTCTGCCGAGGGCATCCGTCTTCACGTGTTGTAAACTGCCCTCTCTGCATGTTGCAGAGGATTGCATAAGGTTCACCATTATAATCAGAGTCCAAATTACAAAACAGGGCCTCTCTGATAAATGGTTTCAGGCTCTAAGTGTATAATTATGGGGTTTGGCTAATTACATAAACAAGACAGGTGATTATTTCATTAAAATGTGACATTTTTATCCACTCTGCAGAAACTGTTTGTGGACAATAATGAACTTGGAGGGCCCGGGGTGTGAGGGGGTCTGCCCGGGCAATCCTGAGACCACCACACGTGGAGAGATGGAGATTTCACCATGACACAGAATTTCCCAAATTGCTGGACTCTCTGTCCACCCTGGAGATGGGAGCTTCTAAGAGACTTAATGACACGAATGTTCTCCCACTTAATAACAAAAGGGCAGACTACACCCTTCTTCTCTAACTGCCTGAGTTATCTGGTTAAGACCCGTGTAATTGTGCCCCCCCAATGACTGACAATCGAGCTTCAATGGGGCCAGCACTGACTCCCCATGTACTTGCACACTGTGGAGCTCGATTTTCCAGGCGGGGGTCTTCTCAGGACGTGACCGCCCTGCTGCTTGGCCAATACAGCTCTGGCATGCCCGACTGTGACCCGGGATGGGACGCAGGCTCAGGCTCACTTCTCTGACAGGAGGCCCAGGACTGACACCGAGCAGGGGCTTTCCCTTCCACACGTTCCTGACTTACACCAGATCCATCTCTAGCCACCACGCTCCCTCCCTCGTCCTCGCTGGATAAAGGCCTGCGAGTCTGAAATTCTCTCCTCTGTGAAAGCTCCTCTCTTTCCGCGTAACAGACCATTGCAAGCTGGTGCTCAGCCAACTTAACCACCGCAGGTCAACACCCTGCGTGCAGTGCTGGGCTTGAGCCCTGGACAGAGGCTGGCACACAGTGGGGACAGAGACTCCAAGGGGCCGTCCCCCAGCCCCGCGCTGAAGCGCCATGAGCGTGGCTGTCACTCATGTACCCCCAGGGGCGCGTTTTCTGCCTTGAACACCAGTGTCCTGAGGTCAGCAGTTGCCCTGCCTGGTACTCCCTAACAGAGTTGAAGGAAATGAAGTTTTAGGAAATTAAATGCAATGATCGTGGCTCCTATCACTTTTCCTCCTTCAACACAATGAAAATGCAATTACATCCTTTATGGGACAGCTCACCAACTGTAACGGCTGTCGCCCAGGTACAACGGTCACACGTTGTTGTTTGCTGGGTCTTTTCATTGTGTTTTTGCAGGAAGAACTCAGTGTGTATATTAAGTTCCATGTTACCGTTAACAACAGGACAAGAAAAGGGACAAGAGGTGCCCGTGGATACAAAGGGACAAAACAGTGTTCTCACGAAATCACAGAGCATAGTCCTGCTCCCATCTGTCCCCAGTGTCAGCTGGGCCTGGCCAGGTGACCAGGGGCTGGAGGGGGTGAAGGGGATGAGGGAAAGAGGGGACAGGCCCCTGAGCTCGGAACAGCAAAGAGCGTGTCCTGACACTCCCACATTAATGGAACACAGATGCAGAGAGGAGGTCTCCATGAGTCGTGTTAATAATGAAGAAATACAAGTGGTTTATTTAATTTATTGTGAAAAGGAATTTCTTCCAAGTGTTGCCTAAACCTGGAGTTTCCCTTTTGATGAGAATAGGTCATTAAATTGGATTTCATGAGCTCTACTTAGATTTCTCCTTAATTCCATGAAGGTGTTACTTCCTGGGACCGTGCCTGTCACCCGTGGTTCAAGGACATCCTGGGCGGATGACTCACTTGGGCTGCTCTCTGGGTGCATCTGCTTGTGTATGTCGGGCCGGGGCTGGAGGGGAGAGAAGTGGTCTGGGGGTTTGCGCTCCCAGGCAGGCTGTCCCCTCCCTTGTGCTCTGTGTCTGCTCCCCATGCACACCCCTCAGCCCCTCCCTACCCCACTCCATGAGTCAGGGTGAATCGAGAAACCCAACTTTTGCCCAAGTCAGACATTTTAAAAATATAATTCTCCTGGGATGAAATCATTAATAAAAAAGGGAGTTAATTTACCCTGAGGGCAAGTATAAATTATCTGGGGATTATTCAATCCTAGATTATTTTATCCATGGATGAAAACATGAGACAAACTAAAGTTTGTGCACACACAAGACTGCTGACACATTCTGAAATTCAAGTTGTGGTTAGATGTCTGTGGTGCAGTCCACCTGCTGTTTTCATTGACTTTTTTGTGGTCTCTGCTGTGCTAGTGAGAGATGATGTACACGCATTTCACCAAGACGGGAAAACCCAGAGGCCATTCTCACTGAGAGATGTGCCCAGGAGGAAGGTGCCAGGAAGCAAAGCCAATTTTTAAAAGCTTCCTATCTGTCTAGTTGCATGAAGGATGCACATCAGTGGGGGGATCAGAAAATCCTGAGAGTCACAGAGAAAGAAAGTGTGATCACCCACAATTCTATCCTCAGAGACGAATCATGTTAACAATGGATACTGCTTCTCTTCCGTTTCTAACTTTGTCTAAAAGGAACACACACTGATGCGTGTAATCTGTGCAGCCTCATTTATGCTGAAACGAGATCATGTCACAAACATTTCCTCACCCAGCCCTGCTCACCGCCCCACTGCTGCCGAGCGCTGTCCTCCATCCACTGGACGGCTCCCTGTGTGGGTCCCTCAGGGTTCCCTGATGTTCTGACATCACACTGAGACACACTGAGTGACTCTGGGTCCTACGCCTGCCCCTTAGCAGGACCCCCAGCAGTGGGTGTGCACTGTGCATGCTGACCCCTATGAGCCTGTCTCAAGGCTGCACCCGTTTCCATCATGGGGCTGAGAAAGGCTCTGGAAAGTTCCTCTCCACCTTCCCTGCCCGTGAACATCCTGATACAGCCAGCTAGATTTAGGAGGGAGATGGGGTTGGGGGCCCAGGAGGGGTTTTCAGGCTGCAGGGACAAGGCCCTGTTGTCCCCCATCTCCTCCCCCTGGTGGTTGTCAGCTCTCCTGTCAGCAGGGGGGCAGTGCCAGGGCCGGGCCTGGGCAATGTCCCCTCCTTGGGCGCCAGGAGGGGAGGGAACACAGCCCCTGCTGCCGAGAGCCCAGCAGGCTCCCTGGGGCCCAGACTCCTGATTAGGGATCACACCAGGACACACACACACACACTTAGGTCCCTCTCATTACGTCTGCGAAGCTCCTCCTCACACCCCCTTCTACCACATCACTTTGGTCTTGCCTGACTTTCCTCAAATTGACTAAATTACATTTTTTGCATCAGTCATAACACTGGCTCAAGATACAAAAT
>NW_025799515.1:0-7389 GCF_021613505.1 Equus quagga
ATTTTGTATCTTGAGCCAGTGTTATGACTGATGCAAAAAATGTAATTTAGTCAATTTGAGGAAAGTCAGGCAAGACCAAAGTGATGTGGTAGAAGGGGGTGTGAGGAGGAGCTTCGCAGACGTAATGAGAGGGACCTAAGTGTGTGTGTGTGTGTCCTGGTGTGATCCCTAATCAGGAGTCTGGGCCCCAGGGAGCCTGCTGGGCTCTCGGCAGCAGGGGCTGTGTTCCCTCCCCTCCTGGCGCCCAAGGAGGGGACATTGCCCAGGCCCGGCCCTGGCACTGCCCCCCTGCTGACAGGAGAGCTGACAACCACCAGGGGGAGGAGATGGGGGACAACAGGGCCTTGTCCCTGCAGCCTGAAAACCCCTCCTGGGCCCCCAACCCCATCTCCCTCCTAAATCTAGCTGGCTGTATCAGGATGTTCACGGGCAGGGAAGGTGGAGAGGAACTTTCCAGAGCCTTTCTCAGCCCCATGATGGAAACGGGTGCAGCCTTGAGACAGGCTCATAGGGGTCAGCATGCACAGTGCACACCCACTGCTGGGGGTCCTGCTAAGGGGCAGGCGTAGGACCCAGAGTCACTCAGTGTGTCTCAGTGTGATGTCAGAACATCAGGGAACCCTGAGGGACCCACACAGGGAGCCGTCCAGTGGATGGAGGACAGCGCTCGGCAGCAGTGGGGCGGTGAGCAGGGCTGGGTGAGGAAATGTTTGTGACATGATCTCGTTTCAGCATAAATGAGGCTGCACAGATTACACGCATCAGTGTGTGTTCCTTTTAGACAAAGTTAGAAACGGAAGAGAAGCAGTATCCATTGTTAACATGATTCGTCTCTGAGGATAGAATTGTGGGTGATCACACTTTCTTTCTCTGTGACTCTCAGGATTTTCTGATCCCCCCACTGATGTGCATCCTTCATGCAACTAGACAGATAGGAAGCTTTTAAAAATTGGCTTTGCTTCCTGGCACCTTCCTCCTGGGCACATCTCTCAGTGAGAATGGCCTCTGGGTTTTCCCGTCTTGGTGAAATGCGTGTACATCATCTCTCACTAGCACAGCAGAGACCACAAAAAAGTCAATGAAAACAGCAGGTGGACTGCACCACAGACATCTAACCACAACTTGAATTTCAGAATGTGTCAGCAGTCTTGTGTGTGCACAAACTTTAGTTTGTCTCATGTTTTCATCCATGGATAAAATAATCTAGGATTGAATAATCCCCAGATAATTTATACTTGCCCTCAGGGTAAATTAACTCCCTTTTTTATTAATGATTTCATCCCAGGAGAATTATATTTTTAAAATGTCTGACTTGGGCAAAAGTTGGGTTTCTCGATTCACCCTGACTCATGGAGTGGGGTAGGGAGGGGCTGAGGGGTGTGCATGGGGAGCAGACACAGAGCACAAGGGAGGGGACAGCCTGCCTGGGAGCGCAAACCCCCAGACCACTTCTCTCCCCTCCAGCCCCGGCCCGACATACACAAGCAGATGCACCCAGAGAGCAGCCCAAGTGAGTCATCCGCCCAGGATGTCCTTGAACCACGGGTGACAGGCACGGTCCCAGGAAGTAACACCTTCATGGAATTAAGGAGAAATCTAAGTAGAGCTCATGAAATCCAATTTAATGACCTATTCTCATCAAAAGGGAAACTCCAGGTTTAGGCAACACTTGGAAGAAATTCCTTTTCACAATAAATTAAATAAACCACTTGTATTTCTTCATTATTAACACGACTCATGGAGACCTCCTCTCTGCATCTGTGTTCCATTAATGTGGGAGTGTCAGGACACGCTCTTTGCTGTTCCGAGCTCAGGGGCCTGTCCCCTCTTTCCCTCATCCCCTTCACCCCCTCCAGCCCCTGGTCACCTGGCCAGGCCCAGCTGACACTGGGGACAGATGGGAGCAGGACTATGCTCTGTGATTTCGTGAGAACACTGTTTTGTCCCTTTGTATCCACGGGCACCTCTTGTCCCTTTTCTTGTCCTGTTGTTAACGGTAACATGGAACTTAATATACACACTGAGTTCTTCCTGCAAAAACACAATGAAAAGACCCAGCAAACAACAACGTGTGACCGTTGTACCTGGGCGACAGCCGTTACAGTTGGTGAGCTGTCCCATAAAGGATGTAATTGCATTTTCATTGTGTTGAAGGAGGAAAAGTGATAGGAGCCACGATCATTGCATTTAATTTCCTAAAACTTCATTTCCTTCAACTCTGTTAGGGAGTACCAGGCAGGGCAACTGCTGACCTCAGGACACTGGTGTTCAAGGCAGAAAACGCGCCCCTGGGGGTACATGAGTGACAGCCACGCTCATGGCGCTTCAGCGCGGGGCTGGGGGACGGCCCCTTGGAGTCTCTGTCCCCACTGTGTGCCAGCCTCTGTCCAGGGCTCAAGCCCAGCACTGCACGCAGGGTGTTGACCTGCGGTGGTTAAGTTGGCTGAGCACCAGCTTGCAATGGTCTGTTACGCGGAAAGAGAGGAGCTTTCACAGAGGAGAGAATTTCAGACTCGCAGGCCTTTATCCAGCGAGGACGAGGGAGGGAGCGTGGTGGCTAGAGATGGATCTGGTGTAAGTCAGGAACGTGTGGAAGGGAAAGCCCCTGCTCGGTGTCAGTCCTGGGCCTCCTGTCAGAGAAGTGAGCCTGAGCCTGCGTCCCATCCCGGGTCACAGTCGGGCATGCCAGAGCTGTATTGGCCAAGCAGCAGGGCGGTCACGTCCTGAGAAGACCCCCGCCTGGAAAATCGAGCTCCACAGTGTGCAAGTACATGGGGAGTCAGTGCTGGCCCCATTGAAGCTCGATTGTCAGTCATTGGGGGGGCACAATTACACGGGTCTTAACCAGATAACTCAGGCAGTTAGAGAAGAAGGGTGTAGTCTGCCCTTTTGTTATTAAGTGGGAGAACATTCGTGTCATTAAGTCTCTTAGAAGCTCCCATCTCCAGGGTGGACAGAGAGTCCAGCAATTTGGGAAATTCTGTGTCATGGTGAAATCTCCATCTCTCCACGTGTGGTGGTCTCAGGATTGCCCGGGCAGACCCCCTCACACCCCGGGCCCTCCAAGTTCATTATTGTCCACAAACAGTTTCTGCAGAGTGGATAAAAATGTCACATTTTAATGAAATAATCACCTGTCTTGTTTATGTAATTAGCCAAACCCCATAATTATACACTTAGAGCCTGAAACCATTTATCAGAGAGGCCCTGTTTTGTAATTTGGACTCTGATTATAATGGTGAACCTTATGCAATCCTCTGCAACATGCAGAGAGGGCAGTTTACAACACGTGAAGACGGATGCCCTCGGCAGACTGGGTCCGAGCAGGTTTTTAGTAGTAAAAAAGAAGTTTGGAGCCCTGGTGAGAGCTGCAAGCTATAAAAGCCAACAAATTAAATGAATAGAAAGTAAATTTGAAATACGCTCTACAAACTGCTAATTTGTCACTGAGTGTTTCGAAGTCACTAACTGTAAGAGGTTGTGAAATGCTCAGGTGTTGTTCACAGACAAGGGTTGGGACTTTTTCTGAACATTTAGAAACAATTGTGTGCATGTGTGTGTCCATGTGTGCCTGTATATATGTGAGCATGAGTGTGTCGTGTGTGTGTGTGTGTGTGTGAGTGTTAACTACTTTAGTTAAAAAGACTCTGCATGAAGGTCATGCACACAACTGTACATCATCTAAGGGTCGTCTTCTGGGGAGCTTGGTGTGTATTGGGAAACACCCCTCTAAAAGGAAGCTCCACGTCAGAAGCAGGTTTGAAATGCTCAAGTCCACTCCATGAGTTGAGGTGCTGGGGAATTAGGAGTGACAGATGATGAAGAATGAAAAGGAAAATCCCTCTTGTGGAGGGAAATCTAGAAAGAGGAAGAGGCTTTCAGGGGAGACAGGGTGGGAGCCCCCCTGTGCCTGGGGCCAGCTCTGCCTGTGGGATCTGCTGCCTCTGGGTTGGAATCTCAGCTGGGGGGCAGGAGCCCTCTCTCCTTGGCTTTGCCAGGCTGGGAAATGTCAGCTCAGCCCTGCTGCCTGCCCACCCGGCAGGCAACACCTCCCCCAGCCCCAGACTCAGGGGCCGTGGATGGAGAACCTGACCTGAGGCAGTCAGGGGCTCTGCCACTTGGGAACACTGGGGACCCAGGCTGCTGTGGGGGTCGCCTGCTCTCCCTGCTGCCACACTTTCCCCATTCTCTGTTTCCAGGACAGAGTGGGGAGTTTGTGTCCTTGGTGATGGAGAGGCTTGCCCCATCCTGCTTTAGAGAAGGTCCGTCCTTGTCGCCCAGAGCTGGCTGTCCAGGAACATCCTGTTTGCACACAGATGGTCACTGTGAAGGACAGAGAGGATCCTGACTGCATCCCCTGAGCGCTTGGATCCAGCCATGCCTGAAGGTAATGCCCTGCACTTTTCGGTTCCATGAACCAATAAACCCCTTTTTTCTTAAGCCAGTTGGAAATTGGTTCTGTCCCTGACTAACAGAGTCTGAACTAGTAACCCGTCCCTGTCCCTCCCACCCCACCTTCAGTCCTTTGAGCCTGAGAAGATTTGGGGAGAAAAATAAGTGGGCTGTAGAGAGTCAGGCTCTGAGGCTGTGGTCACTGTGGCCCCTTCCTGCCACATCAACGGCCTGATAGATGGAAACACTATTTCCACCAAAGCCTTTGGACCGTCTTGGTGCCCACTGCACCCACGAGCTGAAGACAACCCCTCAGACCTTCTGTTCCACTCCAGTGGGCCGGCGAGCTGCTGCCCTCACACACCTCCGCCTTCCTGGTCTCATCTTCTGCCACCCCTCCCACCCCGTCCATCTGCAGTCTGTGCTCTGCCCAACTCCATGTCTTCTCTGCCCTGGAACCCCTTCCTCCCGGCTGTGCTCCCCTTGGAGGCAGGAGCTCCCTCCCATGTCCTTGGTCTCTTGGGTCCCAGAAGCGCCCTGGGGACCCTTGTAAATGTTCACCAGCAGTGACACACCCAGTTTCACTTGCTGCCATAAACAGACAGGCTGCTGCAGAATCATAGTGGGAAGGGGAATGGTTATACGTGCAGAAGACAGAGCAGGAATTTCTGTTCTCATCCTTGTGGTTTGAAATGCATCATTACAGTGATCTAATTAGACTTATATTTCAAGCAGAGGCCACACTGCCAAAAATAAAACAAAAGTAATTCTACTAGAGGAGGAAATGGATGGTTTTTCATCTAAAGTTTCCACCTGTGCTTCCTGGCAGGGATTCTGAAGCTGGTTCTCCTAACTGGAGAAGCCCAGAAAGGAGAGCCTGGAGGAGAAGAGACAGATTCCTTGACGTCAGTCCTGACAGGTCTCAGTCCCTCAATGTTCTGGTTCTCTGAGCATCCCAGCCTGTGGCTCTGATGGACGTGGGTGGGAGGGGACAGGATCTCAGGAGGGGCTTGGGTGGCTGCACCAACCTGGTGGGAGCGGCATCGGGCAGGGGGGTGACCAGCCCAGAACCTCCTGTCCCACATCCTGAGACCCGAGCAGCAGGACACCCTCTGGGAAGCTCTGCCATCCACCCTCTCTGGGACCCACCTGCACAGGAGGCGGAAGGCAGACAATGCAGCCAACCCTATGCAAACACCAGAAATTTCCAGAATGTCGGTCCCCACCGTGGCGTGATAGCCAGTCCCACATACGGGTCTGTGGTGGAAGAAAATCACCTGTGAGAAAGCAGCAGCACCAGACCCCCTATGTTTGCTTATTTTGTTGATGGTTTAACTGCAAACTCGATGTGATTTTCTGGGGACGGGGACTGGGTTGGCACTCTGGATAGTTTATTACATGACCTTTAGCGCCAATCATTTATTCCTGCTGTGGTTTTCCACTTGGATTTATTTTCACCGCCAGCATAGAGTCCCCCACTTGTATTTCTGAGGGATCTGAAGCTCACTTAATTGGTTACCGTGGTTGACCTCCTCTTAGCTCCCAGGCGTGCCGGGAAAAGTACACCATCCAACTCAGGACGCAGAGAGCAGCGTTTCCTCACCCTGATTTTGATTTGTCATTTTTTTTGAAAGTTAAGAACAAATTTTAAGAGGGTTTGACCTAAGATACTCAACTTTTTATGACAAATTATTTGCAAACATAATATCTGAACTTTGAAGTTTAGCGGGAAAGAACCTAATAGTCACTTTTCACCTTAACTTGGGCTCTGAGCTATCCTGGAGGCGTTGATCCGATTTCTGTTAAATGAACGACATTTCTCTTTTTCTCTGGTTCTGAGGTTTCCAGCCCTCAGATTAGGACCAGCCCCCGAGAGGGCCTAAATCCTCTGAGCACTTCCTCCTCAGGACCACGGACAGCGCAGACACACCCGTCCTCTCTTTGGGGACTGGGGAGTCCCTTCCTGTACAATTACCTTGCAGGGAAAGCCCCAGCCCTGCCTGCAGGAGCCTGTGCTCCAGGCGAGACTGCCCTCGGTACTGGAGGGGCCCTGAGCACTGATTTGTGTTACAAACCAGAATTCCGAAATGTCAGTGAATTCTGCCGGGAGACCAGGTGACACTTAGACACAGGAAGAAATTGCCCACGGCCCTCAGATTAGGGCCTGGCCCTGTGGCCTCCACTAGCCCAGGACAGACACCTCAGTGCAGTGACCGCTGCATTAAAGGCTGCCGGCCCAGCTGAACCAGACACGGACCGGGAAGGAAACCCCAGGCCTGCCCACAGAGGCATGAGGCCAGGTGGCCATGTGGGAGCAAAGAGGGTTATTCTCCCAGAGGAGAAGATTGAGGCCTGAACCCAGGAAGCAGAGAGGCCTCTAGCCTCCCCCACCCCACCCTGGGTGACCTTGGACCAGTCCTGCTCTGGGCTCAGTGTTCTCAGCTGTCATGTGACCCTGCACTGGATCTGAGGTATGAAACAGCAGGTGCCCCCGGTAAGCCCCCACCCACCCCAGCCGGGCCTCCCACAGAGCTGGACTCCAACCTCCAGGTGTAAGTCAGAGAAGACAGCCACTCTGAGCTCTCGGCACCCAGGGGACTGACTGCAGGGACTCAGGAACAGGGCTTGGAAGACCCGAAAGGCCAGCGGGGATGGCCGTCACCCAGACAGCAGCGACAGCAGGCTGGGGGGCAGCCACATAGCCACTCACTGGCACCCAGGAGGGGCAGGGACCAGAAGCCTGTGCACTGGGGACCGGAGCCCTGGAGATGGCACCGCCAGAACAGCCGCAGAAGGCTCAACGAGGGGAAGGCCCCTGTGCACCGCCTTCTGTCCTTCTGTCTCCCACTTCTGCCTTCCATCTGCCAAACCCCACAGAAGCCAGCGGACCCCAGAGGACACAGCAGGGCCAGCCCCTGGACACAGGTCAGGGGAGGCAGAGGGGTCTAAACACAGATAAACCAGGCTAGAGCCGGGCGTGGGCCCTCGCTGTCTGGG
>NW_025799516.1:0-1020 GCF_021613505.1 Equus quagga
ATCTGATGGATAATTTCACTGGCTAGAGTATTCTTGGCTGAAAGTTTTTGTTTTTCAGAATTTTGAATATATCATTCTGCTCTCTCCTATCCTGTAAGTTTTCTCCTGGGAAATCCCCTGAAATCCTGATGAGTTCCTTTGTATTTTATTTTCTTCTGCCTTGCTGCCCTTAATATTTTTTCTGTCATTGACTTTTGCCAGTTTTTTTTTTTTTAAAGATTTTATTTTTTCCTTTTTCTCCCCAAAGCCCCCCGGTACATAGTTGTGTATTCCTTGTTGTGGGTTCTTCTAGTTGTGGCATGTGGGATGCTGCCTCAGCGTGGTCTGATGAGCAGTGCCATGTCCGCGCCCAGGACTCGAACTAATGAAACACTGGGCCACCTGCAGCGGAGCGCACGAACTTAACCACTCGGCCACGGGGCCAGCCCCTGACTTTTGCCAGTTTTACTAATCTATGCCTTGGAGAAGGTCTTCTTACATGGATATAATTAGGAGTTCTATTAGCTTCTTTTACTTGTAATTCCAGCTCCTTCCCCAGGTTTAGGAATTTTTCAGTCATTAATTCTTTGAACAAGCTTTCTGCTCCTTTTTCCCTCTCTTTGCACTCTGGAATACCTATTATCCTCATGTTGCGTTTCCTAGTTGAGCTGGATATTTCTCGGAGAATTTCTTCATTTCTTTTTGTTCTCAGTCTCTCTCCGCCATCTGAAGCATTTTCTATATTTCTGTCCTCCAAGCTGCTAATTCTGTCCTCCATAATAGCAGTTCTGTTATTTAAGGACTCCAGATTTTTCTTTATTTCATTCATAGTGTTTTTCATCTCCACCATTTCTGATTGGTTTTTCTTTATAGTTTCAATCTCTTTTGTGAAGAATTCCCTCTGTTCATTAATTTTCTTCCTGATTTCATTGAGCTACCTTTCCAAATTTTCTTGTAACTCATTGAGTTTTTCTTTTTTTTTGAGGAAGATTAACCCTGAGCTAACATCTGCCACCAATCCTCCTCCTTGCTGAGGAAGAA
>NW_025799517.1:0-1328 GCF_021613505.1 Equus quagga
TATAATCCCTTTTCTTTCTATAAAATCAGTAGCAATGTGCCCACTTTACTTTTTGTTTTTGTAACTTGAGTCATCTCTCTTTTTGAGTCAATCTAGGTAAAGGTCTGTCATCTTGTTGATCTTTTCAAAGAGCCAATTTTTGGTTTTGTTGATTTTTCTTTACTGCCTTTTTATTCTCTCTTCTATTTATCTCCACTCTATTCTTTTTCTTTCTTTCCTTCTGTTTGCTTTGGGTTTAGTTTGCTCTTCTTTTTCTGATTCCATAAGGTGTACATTTGGGTTATGGATTTGAGGTCTTTCTTCTTTTTTAATGGATGTGATTACAGCTATAAATTTCCCTCCTCTCACTGCTTTCCATGCACCCCATAAGTTTTGACATATTGTGTTTTTGTTTTAATTTTTCTCAAGGTATTTTGTTATTTCTCTTGTGATTTATTTTTGACAAATTGGTTGGTTGTGTGCTGTGTAATGTCCATATATTTATGAATATTTTAGTTTTTCTTTGCTATTGATTTCTAGTTTTATTTCACATGATCAGAAAATATGCTTTGTGTTATCTGAATCTTCTAAACTTATTAAGACTTGTTTTGTGGCCTAACAAATAGTCCATCTTCAAGAATGTTCCACGTGCACTTGAAAAGAAAGTGTTGTTAGGTGGAGTGTTTTGTATACGACCTTTAGTTCCAATTGGTTTATAGTTGTTCAAAGCCTCTATTTTCTTCTTAGTCTTCCCTCTGGTTGTTCTACCCATTACTGAAAGTGGGTTGTTGAAGTCACCAACTATTATTGTAGGACTGTCTATTTCTCCCTTCAATTCTGTCACCCTTTGATTCATATATTCTGGGGCTGCTTTGATAGGTGTGTATATGTGTATAATTGTTTCATCTTCTTGCTGTATTGAACTTTTATCAATATATAATGTCCTTCTTTGTCTCTTGTAAACTTTTTGAATTCAAAATCCATTTTGTCTGACCACAATATAGCCACTTAAGCTCTCTTATGGTTGGTTACTATCTTTGTGGAATACATATTTCATTCTTTCTTTTTTTTGTTGAGGAAGATTAGCCCTGAGCTAACATCCATTGCCAATCCTCCTCTTTTTTGCTGAGGAAGATTGGCCTTGAGCTAACATCGGTGTCCATCTTCCTCTATTTTTTTCTATGTGGGATGCCTGCCACAGCATGGCTTGATAAGAAGTGCATAGGTCCACGCCCAGGATCTAACCTGCAAACCCTGGGCTGCCAAAGCAGGACCATGTGAACTTAACCAGTGGCCCACCGGGCTGGCCCCTTTCATTTTTTTACTTTCAACAGTTTTGTGTTCTTGTG
>NW_025799518.1:0-1328 GCF_021613505.1 Equus quagga
CACAAGAACACAAAACTGTTGAAAGTAAAAAAATGAAAGGGGCCAGCCCGGTGGGCCACTGGTTAAGTTCACATGGTCCTGCTTTGGCAGCCCAGGGTTTGCAGGTTAGATCCTGGGCGTGGACCTATGCACTTCTTATCAAGCCATGCTGTGGCAGGCATCCCACATAGAAAAAAATAGAGGAAGATGGACACCGATGTTAGCTCAAGGCCAATCTTCCTCAGCAAAAAAGAGGAGGATTGGCAATGGATGTTAGCTCAGGGCTAATCTTCCTCAACAAAAAAAAGAAAGAATGAAATATGTATTCCACAAAGATAGTAACCAACCATAAGAGAGCTTAAGTGGCTATATTGTGGTCAGACAAAATGGATTTTGAATTCAAAAAGTTTACAAGAGACAAAGAAGGACATTATATATTGATAAAAGTTCAATACAGCAAGAAGATGAAACAATTATACACATATACACACCTATCAAAGCAGCCCCAGAATATATGAATCAAAGGGTGACAGAATTGAAGGGAGAAATAGACAGTCCTACAATAATAGTTGGTGACTTCAACAACCCACTTTCAGTAATGGGTAGAACAACCAGAGGGAAGACTAAGAAGAAAATAGAGGCTTTGAACAACTATAAACCAATTGGAACTAAAGGTCGTATACAAAACACTCCACCTAACAACACTTTCTTTTCAAGTGCACGTGGAACATTCTTGAAGATGGACTATTTGTTAGGCCACAAAACAAGTCTTAATAAGTTTAGAAGATTCAGATAACACAAAGCATATTTTCTGATCATGTGAAATAAAACTAGAAATCAATAGCAAAGAAAAACTAAAATATTCATAAATATATGGACATTACACAGCACACAACCAACCAATTTGTCAAAAATAAATCACAAGAGAAATAACAAAATACCTTGAGAAAAATTAAAACAAAAACACAATATGTCAAAACTTATGGGGTGCATGGAAAGCAGTGAGAGGAGGGAAATTTATAGCTGTAATCACATCCATTAAAAAAGAAGAAAGACCTCAAATCCATAACCCAAATGTACACCTTATGGAATCAGAAAAAGAAGAGCAAACTAAACCCAAAGCAAACAGAAGGAAAGAAAGAAAAAGAATAGAGTGGAGATAAATAGAAGAGAGAATAAAAAGGCAGTAAAGAAAAATCAACAAAACCAAAAATTGGCTCTTTGAAAAGATCAACAAGATGACAGACCTTTACCTAGATTGACTCAAAAAGAGAGATGACTCAAGTTACAAAAACAAAAAGTAAAGTGGGCACATTGCTACTGATTTTATAGAAAGAAAAGGGATTATA
>NW_025799519.1:0-1334 GCF_021613505.1 Equus quagga
TATAATCCCTTTTCTTTCTATAAAATCAGTAGCAATGTGCCCACTTTCCTTTTTGTTTTTGTAACTTGAGTCATCTCTCTTTTTGAGTCAATGTAGCTAAAAGTTTGTCATCCTGTTGATCTTTTCAAAGGGCCAATTTTTGGTTTTGTTGATTTTTCTTTACTGCCTTATTGTTCTCTATTCTATTTATCTCCACTCTATTCTTTTTATTTCTTTCCTCCTGTTTGCTTTGGGTTTAATTTGCTCTTCTTTTTCTGATTCCTTAAGGTGTACAATGGGTTATGGATTTGAGGTTTTTCTTCTTTTTTGATGTATGTGATTACAGTTATAAATTTCCCTCCTCTCACTGCTTTCCATGCACCCCATAAGTTTTGACATATTGTGTTTTTGTTTTCATTCTTCTCAAGGTATTTTCTTATTTCTCTTGTGATTTCTTTTTTGACACATTGGTTGGTTGTGTGCTGTGTAATGTCCATATATTTATGAATATTTTAGTTTTTCTTTGCTATTGATTTCTAGTTTTATTTCATGTGATCAGAAAATATATTCTGCGTTATTTGAATCTTTTAAACTTATAATGACTTGTTTTGTGGCCTAACAAACGGTCCATCTTTAAGAATGTTCCATGTGCACTTGAAAAGAAAGCCTTGTTAGGTGGAGTGTTTTGTATACGACCTTTAGTTCCACTTGGTTTATAGTTGTTCAAAGCCTCTATTTTCTTATTAATCTTCTCTCTGGTTGTTCTATCCGTTACTGAGGGTGGGTTGTTGAAGTCACCAACTATTATTGTATAACCGTCTATTTCTCCCTTCAATTCTGTCACCTTTTGATTCATATATTCTGGGGCTCCTTTGTTAGGTGTGTATATCTTTAGAATTGTTATATCTTCTAGCTGTGTTGAACTTTTATCAATATATAATGTCCTTCTTTGTCTCTTGCAAGCTTTTTGAATTCAAAATCCATTTTGTCTGACCACAATATAGCCACTTAAGCTCTCTTATGGTTGTTTACTATTTCATGGAATATATATTTCATTCTTTCTTTCTTTTGTTGGTGAGAAAGATTTGCCCTGAGCTAACATCCATCGCCAATCCTCTTCTTTTTTTGCTGAGGAAGATTGGCCGTGAGCTAACACCTGTGTCCATCTTTCTCTAGTTTTTTATATGTGGGATGCCTTCGATAGCATGGCTTGATAAGCAGTGCATAGGTCCACGCCCAGGATCTAACCTGCAAACCCTGGGCTGCCAAAGCTGGAGCACGCAAACTTAACCACTACCTTACCAGGCCGGCCCCTTTCATTTTTTTACTTTCAACAGTTTTGTGTTCTTGTGTCT
>NW_025799520.1:0-1334 GCF_021613505.1 Equus quagga
AGACACAAGAACACAAAACTGTTGAAAGTAAAAAAATGAAAGGGGCCGGCCTGGTAAGGTAGTGGTTAAGTTTGCGTGCTCCAGCTTTGGCAGCCCAGGGTTTGCAGGTTAGATCCTGGGCGTGGACCTATGCACTGCTTATCAAGCCATGCTATCGAAGGCATCCCACATATAAAAAACTAGAGAAAGATGGACACAGGTGTTAGCTCACGGCCAATCTTCCTCAGCAAAAAAAGAAGAGGATTGGCGATGGATGTTAGCTCAGGGCAAATCTTTCTCACCAACAAAAGAAAGAAAGAATGAAATATATATTCCATGAAATAGTAAACAACCATAAGAGAGCTTAAGTGGCTATATTGTGGTCAGACAAAATGGATTTTGAATTCAAAAAGCTTGCAAGAGACAAAGAAGGACATTATATATTGATAAAAGTTCAACACAGCTAGAAGATATAACAATTCTAAAGATATACACACCTAACAAAGGAGCCCCAGAATATATGAATCAAAAGGTGACAGAATTGAAGGGAGAAATAGACGGTTATACAATAATAGTTGGTGACTTCAACAACCCACCCTCAGTAACGGATAGAACAACCAGAGAGAAGATTAATAAGAAAATAGAGGCTTTGAACAACTATAAACCAAGTGGAACTAAAGGTCGTATACAAAACACTCCACCTAACAAGGCTTTCTTTTCAAGTGCACATGGAACATTCTTAAAGATGGACCGTTTGTTAGGCCACAAAACAAGTCATTATAAGTTTAAAAGATTCAAATAACGCAGAATATATTTTCTGATCACATGAAATAAAACTAGAAATCAATAGCAAAGAAAAACTAAAATATTCATAAATATATGGACATTACACAGCACACAACCAACCAATGTGTCAAAAAAGAAATCACAAGAGAAATAAGAAAATACCTTGAGAAGAATGAAAACAAAAACACAATATGTCAAAACTTATGGGGTGCATGGAAAGCAGTGAGAGGAGGGAAATTTATAACTGTAATCACATACATCAAAAAAGAAGAAAAACCTCAAATCCATAACCCATTGTACACCTTAAGGAATCAGAAAAAGAAGAGCAAATTAAACCCAAAGCAAACAGGAGGAAAGAAATAAAAAGAATAGAGTGGAGATAAATAGAATAGAGAACAATAAGGCAGTAAAGAAAAATCAACAAAACCAAAAATTGGCCCTTTGAAAAGATCAACAGGATGACAAACTTTTAGCTACATTGACTCAAAAAGAGAGATGACTCAAGTTACAAAAACAAAAAGGAAAGTGGGCACATTGCTACTGATTTTATAGAAAGAAAAGGGATTATA
>NW_025799521.1:0-1632 GCF_021613505.1 Equus quagga
AGAGTATTTACATATAGTGATAAAACAGTAAATCAAATAGGTAGTGATATGAAAAAGATATCTATGTTACTGGACAAAAAAGTACAAAGTAGGAAAGGAAGATCAAAGGAAAAAGAAGAGAAGAAACAAATGGGAAAACAAATAACAAGATGGTAGCCCTGTACCCGAACTTATTACTTATATTACATATAAATGAGCTAAGCATTCTAATTAAGATTGAGGACTGTCAGAATGAATTTTAAAAAACAGATGTAATTATAGGCTGATTACAAAAGATGCACTATAAGTACAGAGTGGTAGAAGTAGGCAGAAGTAAAAGGGAGGAAAATATAAGCCATACAATCATCATAAAGTTGATGTTGCTATATTGATGTCACATTTCATAATGAAAAAATGGCAGTGTATCAAGAATACGCAGCAATCCTAAATATCTATGCAATTAAAATCAGAGAGCTTCAAAGTGTATGAATCAGAAATTGGCAGAACTAATTGGAGAAAGGTAAATCCACGTTTATTAGAGGTTTTAACACCAATATCTCAGTAATTGAGAGAACAAGTAGACAAAAATCAGAAACACTGTCAGCCATCTAAACAGAAAATATTTGTAGAACACAATACCTAACAACTACAGAATGAACACACATTTTTCTCAAGCACACTTGAAAAAATATGCCAACATACACCATACCCTGGGGCAGAAAACAAGTCTCAATAAATGTCAAATAATTAAAGTAGCACAGAGTATATTCTCTCACAAGTGAATTAACCTGTCACACGTCAGCAAAAAGATATTAAGAAAAATCACAAATATTTGGAAATTTAGCAACACATATGTAAATCTCATAAGCCAAATGAGAAATTAAAGGGAAATTAGAAAACATTCTGAACAATTAAGAAAGCATTAAAATATCTAGGATGCAGCTAAGCTTACACTAAAAAGGAAGTCATAGCTTTAAATGTCTATATATTTTTAAAGTTTTTAAATAAATTAATAATCTAAGTTTCTGTTTTTAGAAGCAGGAAAGAAAACAACATAAATCTAAACAAATTAGAATAAATAAATTAATAAAGAGAAAGAATCACTAAAGGAGAAAACAAACATCAGAGAGAATCAACAAAGTCTATAAATTGGTCCTTAGAAAAAATTGAAAGAATTGAGAAACCCTTAGAAAACCAACCCAAAAGCAGGAGGAGGAGGAATATCACTACAGATTCTACCACAGGATAATAAGAGAGAATTATGATCAACGCATACTGACAAAATTGATTATGTAGATGAAATGGGCACATTCTTTGAAAAACACAACTTATCAGCACTTACACAAGAATAAACAAACAAACTGAATAACTCCATAACTGTACAATAAATTGATTTCTTAATTAAAAACTTTCCCAGAAAGAAAGCTTCTTCCATACATTGTTTCATTGGAAAATTCTAACAAATATTTAAGGAAGAAATAATATCAATACTATGCAAACTATTTCAGGAAATAGAGAAAGAGGGAACACTTCCTAGCTATTTTATGAGGCAAGTATAACCCTAATACAACAAATCTGACAAGGAATCATAAGAAAAGAAAATTACAAATCAATATTACTAATAAATACACAAACAAGTCTTTAACAAAAAAA
>NW_025799522.1:0-1632 GCF_021613505.1 Equus quagga
TTTTTTTGTTAAAGACTTGTTTGTGTATTTATTAGTAATATTGATTTGTAATTTTCTTTTCTTATGATTCCTTGTCAGATTTGTTGTATTAGGGTTATACTTGCCTCATAAAATAGCTAGGAAGTGTTCCCTCTTTCTCTATTTCCTGAAATAGTTTGCATAGTATTGATATTATTTCTTCCTTAAATATTTGTTAGAATTTTCCAATGAAACAATGTATGGAAGAAGCTTTCTTTCTGGGAAAGTTTTTAATTAAGAAATCAATTTATTGTACAGTTATGGAGTTATTCAGTTTGTTTGTTTATTCTTGTGTAAGTGCTGATAAGTTGTGTTTTTCAAAGAATGTGCCCATTTCATCTACATAATCAATTTTGTCAGTATGCGTTGATCATAATTCTCTCTTATTATCCTGTGGTAGAATCTGTAGTGATATTCCTCCTCCTCCTGCTTTTGGGTTGGTTTTCTAAGGGTTTCTCAATTCTTTCAATTTTTTCTAAGGACCAATTTATAGACTTTGTTGATTCTCTCTGATGTTTGTTTTCTCCTTTAGTGATTCTTTCTCTTTATTAATTTATTTATTCTAATTTGTTTAGATTTATGTTGTTTTCTTTCCTGCTTCTAAAAACAGAAACTTAGATTATTAATTTATTTAAAAACTTTAAAAATATATAGACATTTAAAGCTATGACTTCCTTTTTAGTGTAAGCTTAGCTGCATCCTAGATATTTTAATGCTTTCTTAATTGTTCAGAATGTTTTCTAATTTCCCTTTAATTTCTCATTTGGCTTATGAGATTTACATATGTGTTGCTAAATTTCCAAATATTTGTGATTTTTCTTAATATCTTTTTGCTGACGTGTGACAGGTTAATTCACTTGTGAGAGAATATACTCTGTGCTACTTTAATTATTTGACATTTATTGAGACTTGTTTTCTGCCCCAGGGTATGGTGTATGTTGGCATATTTTTTCAAGTGTGCTTGAGAAAAATGTGTGTTCATTCTGTAGTTGTTAGGTATTGTGTTCTACAAATATTTTCTGTTTAGATGGCTGACAGTGTTTCTGATTTTTGTCTACTTGTTCTCTCAATTACTGAGATATTGGTGTTAAAACCTCTAATAAACGTGGATTTACCTTTCTCCAATTAGTTCTGCCAATTTCTGATTCATACACTTTGAAGCTCTCTGATTTTAATTGCATAGATATTTAGGATTGCTGCGTATTCTTGATACACTGCCATTTTTTCATTATGAAATGTGACATCAATATAGCAACATCAACTTTATGATGATTGTATGGCTTATATTTTCCTCCCTTTTACTTCTGCCTACTTCTACCACTCTGTACTTATAGTGCATCTTTTGTAATCAGCCTATAATTACATCTGTTTTTTAAAATTCATTCTGACAGTCCTCAATCTTAATTAGAATGCTTAGCTCATTTATATGTAATATAAGTAATAAGTTCGGGTACAGGGCTACCATCTTGTTATTTGTTTTCCCATTTGTTTCTTCTCTTCTTTTTCCTTTGATCTTCCTTTCCTACTTTGTACTTTTTTGTCCAGTAACATAGATATCTTTTTCATATCACTACCTATTTGATTTACTGTTTTATCACTATATGTAAATACTCT
>NW_025799523.1:0-2095 GCF_021613505.1 Equus quagga
AGACAGTTTTACTGCTTCTTTTGTTTCCTTATTTAACTTACTTGGACTTCCAGGGCTATGTTATAGAAGGGATGAGAAAGGACATCCTTTCCTTGCTCCTGAACTTAGGGGAAAATGTTCAAATTTGCATCTTAAGTGTGAAGGTAGCTGTGTGTGTTTGTGTTGTTCCTCTTTATCAGAGAGTGGAAGAAGTTTCCTTCTATTCTTACATCTGCTGAGAGTTAGTATCATGAATGAATTGAATGTTGTTAAATGAATTTCCTTCATCGAGTAAGGTGATCATATAGTTTTTCCTTTTTATTTTCAGTTAATGTAATGACTATATTAATTGATTTTCAAAATGGTCCAAACTTTCATTCTTAAGTTAAATCACATTTGGTCATGATGTATTATCTTTTTATATTTTGCTGTTTTCTATTTGCTATTTTTTTTTTGTTAAAGACTTTGTGTATTTATTAGTAATATTGGTTTGTAATTTTCTTTTCTTATGATTCTTTTTCAGATTTGTTGTATTAGGGTTATACTTGCCTCATAAAATAGCTAGGAATTGTTCCCTCTTTCTCTATTTCCTGAAATAGTTTGCATAGTATTGATATTATTTCTTCCTTAAATATTTGTTAGAATTTGCCAATGAAACAATGTATGGAAGAAGCTCTCTTTGTGGGAAAGTTTTTAATTAAGAAATCAATTTATTGTACAGTTATGGAGTTATTCAATTTGTTTATTTATTATTGTGTAAGTGCTGGTAAGTTGTAGTTTTCAAAGAATGTGCCCATTTCATCTACATAATCAATTTTGTCAGTATACGTTGATCATAATTCTCTCTTATTATCCTGTGGTAGAATCTGCAGTGATATTCCTCCTCCTTCTGCTTTTGGGTTGGTTTTCTAAGGTTTATCAATTCTTTTAATTTTTTCTTAGGACCAACTTATAGATTTCGTTGATTTTCTCTGATGTTTGCTTTCTCCTTTAGTGATTCTTTCTCTTTATTAATTTATTTATTCTAATTTGTTTAGATTTATGTTGCTTTCTTTCCTGCTTCTGAAAACAGAAACTTAGGTTATTAATTTATTTAAAAACTTTAAAAATATGTAGTCATTTAAAGCTATGACTTCCTTTTTAGTGTAAGCTTAGCTGTATCCTAGATATTTTAATGCTTTCTTAATTGTCCAGAGTGTTTTCTAATTTCCCTTTAATTTCTCATTTGGCTTATGAGATTTACATATGTGTTGGTAAATTTCCAAATATTTGTGATTTTTCTTAATATCTTTTTGCTGACGTTTTATGGCTTAATTCACTTGTCAGAGAATATACTCTGTACTATTTTAATTATTTGACATTTATTGAGACTTGTTTTCTGCCCCAACGTATGGTGTATGTTGGCATATTTTTTCAAGTGTGCTTGAGAAAAATCTGTATTCATTCTGTAGTTGTCAGGTATAGTGTTCTACAAATATTTTCTGTTTAGATGGTTGACAATGTTTCTGATTTTTGTCTACTTGTTCTCTCAATTACTGAGGTATTGGTGTTAAAAACTCTAATAAACATGGATTTACCTTTCTCCAATTAGTTCTGCCAATTTCTGATTCATACACTTTGAAGCTCTCTGATTTTAATTGCACAGATATTTAGGATTGCTGTGTATTCTTGATACACTGACCATTTTTTCATTATGAAATGTGACATCAATATAGCAACATCAACTTTATGATGATTGCGTGGCTTACATTTTCCACCCTTTTACTTCTGCCTACTTCTACCACTCTATACTTACAGTGCACCTTTTGTAATCAGCCTATAATTACATCTGTTTTTTAAAATCCCTTCTGACAATCTTAGATCTTAATTGGAATGTTTAGCCCATTTACATGTAATATAAGTAATAAGTTCGGGTACAGGGCTACCATCTTGTTATTTGTTTCCCATTTGTTCCTTCTCTTCTTTTTCCTTTGATCTTCCTTTCCTACTTTGTACTTTTTTGTCCAGTAACATAGGTATCTTTTTCCTATCACTGCCTATTTGATTTACTGTTATATCATATATGTAAGTACTCTACAACAGTATAATACCATTTACACCTTTCCTTTTTTGTTAA
>NW_025799524.1:0-1133 GCF_021613505.1 Equus quagga
CCACATGTGTCTAGGTGCTACTGTATGGGACAATGCGGTGTATTGGTCTTCAGGTTTGGGAAATTTTCTTGAATTATTTCTTCCATTTTTTCTGTTCTCTGCCTTGCAACCCTTATTGGTCAGATGAGGGAACTGCTAGAATGATTCTATAATTTTCTTATTTTTTATCTCCCATTTCCATCTATTTATTTTTCTTTTGCAGTGAATTACTCTTCAACTTCCTACCTTTATAAGGACTGTTATATCTTCTACTGTATTTTTTATTTCCAAGAGTTCCTTTTTGATCTCTGTTCTGAATTCATGTGAAAACAGCTTTCAGGCTACTCTGACTGTTTTTGAATCTCCTTTCCTCCTCCCACATTTCTTTTGCTCCTTTGAGCTCCTTTCTCTGCTTTTTTTTGACATTTCCTTTGAGTGGTGGCTGATCCTTGCCTGTTTGCTCATATTTGAGAGTGTGCGTGATTTGTCAATGGTGAGCTTCAGTGTAAAGCCATTTCGCTGGAGACTCCCTAAATTCAGGATCATAGATCATTTAGGCTTCTAAGCTTCCCAAGGAAGAATTCTCTGGTTTTCTGCCCAGGAGATGGAAGTTTGACCTGATGGTCAGGTGGGAACAAGTGATGGAAATCTCAGGGTTCCTCCACTTTTAGTCCAGCATCTTATCTCCCTCTCTGCCAAGGGTCCTCAAGGCCAAGTCTGTTCACTTCAACATGAGCATAGAATAATACCTCAGTCTTCTGGGTTAAAGGGTTAAAGAATTGTCCATAACAATGTATCACATACTGGGTGGTCTAAACAACAGAAATTTATCCTCTTACTGGCTGGAATTTTGAGCTGAAGATGTCTGCAAGGTGGGTTCCTACTTTAGTCTGTGAAGGAGAATCTGCTCCATGCCTCTTCTAAGCTTCTGGTGGTTACCAGAAAACCATGGTGTTCCTTGGTTTGTGGCAGAGTCTTTCCAATCTCTGCCTCTATCTTCACACGGCTGCCTTCCCTCTGTGTGTGTCTCTGTGTCTCTTCTTCTGAGAACACCAGTAATTGAATTAGGACCCATAGACTTTAGTATGACCACATATTAACAAATTACATCTGCAAAGACCCTATTTCCAAACAGGGTCATATTCTGAGGTTGC
>NW_025799525.1:0-1124 GCF_021613505.1 Equus quagga
CCACATGTGTCTAGGTGCTACTGTATGGGACAATGCGGTGTATTGGTGTTCAGTTTGGGGAAACTTTCTTGAATTATTTATTTCATTTTTTTTGTTCTCTGTTCTGCAACCCCTACTTGTCAGATGAGGGAACTGCTAAATGGTTCTCTAATTTTGTTATTTTTTCTCTCCCATTGTCATCTCATTATTTTTCTTTTGCAGTGAATTAATCTTCAACATCCTACCATCCCAAGGAATGTTACATCTTCTATTGTATTTTTTACTTCCAAGAGTTCCTTTTTGATCTCTCTTCTGAAGTCATGTAAGCACAACTCTCAGGCTACTGTGACTGTTTTTGAAGCTCCTTTACTCCTCTGACATTTCTTTTCCTCCTTTGAGCTCCTTCTTCTGCTTTTTTGACATTTCCCTTGAATGGTGGCTGGTCCTTGCCTGTCTACTCATATTTGAGGCTGTGCATGATTTGTCGATAGTGAGCTTCAGTGTAGAGCCATCTTGGCCAGAGACTCCCTAAATTCAGGGTCTTAGGTCATTTAGGCTTCTCAGCTTCCCAAGGAAGAATTCTCTGGTTTTCTGCCCAGGAGATGGAAGTTTGACCTGATGGCCAGGAGGAAAAAAGTGATGGAAGTCTCAGGGTTTCTCCACTTTCAGTCAAGTGTCTCATCTTCCTGTCTGCCAAGGGTGCCCAATGCCAAGTCTGTTCAGTTGAACTTGTGTATAGAATAATACCTCAGTCTTCTGCAGGTTTAAAGAATTGTCCATAACAAAGTACCACACACACTGGGTGGCCGAAACAACAGACGTTTATCTGGCCAAAAGTTTGAGATGAAGATGTCCACAGGGTGGGTTCCTACTTTAGGCTGTGAAGGAGAATCTGCTCCATGCCTCTTCTAAGCTTCTGGTGGTTACCAGCAAACCATGGTCTTCCTTGGTTTGTGGTAGAGTCTCTCCAATCTCTGCCTCTATCTTCACACAGCTGCCTTCCCTCTGTGTGTATCTTTGTGTCTTTTCTTCTGAGAACACCAGTAATTGACTTAGAACTCACACACATCTGTATGACCACATAATAACAAATTACATCATCTGCAAAGACCCTATTTCCAAACAGGGTCATATTCTGAGGTTGC
>NW_025799526.1:0-1124 GCF_021613505.1 Equus quagga
GCAACCTCAGAATATGACCCTGTTTGGAAATAGGGTCTTTGCAGATGATGTAATTTGTTATTATGTGGTCATACAGATGTGTGTGAGTTCTAAGTCAATTACTGGTGTTCTCAGAAGAAAAGACACAAAGATACACACAGAGGGAAGGCAGCTGTGTGAAGATAGAGGCAGAGATTGGAGAGACTCTACCACAAACCAAGGAAGACCATGGTTTGCTGGTAACCACCAGAAGCTTAGAAGAGGCATGGAGCAGATTCTCCTTCACAGCCTAAAGTAGGAACCCACCCTGTGGACATCTTCATCTCAAACTTTTGGCCAGATAAACGTCTGTTGTTTCGGCCACCCAGTGTGTGTGGTACTTTGTTATGGACAATTCTTTAAACCTGCAGAAGACTGAGGTATTATTCTATACACAAGTTCAACTGAACAGACTTGGCATTGGGCACCCTTGGCAGACAGGAAGATGAGACACTTGACTGAAAGTGGAGAAACCCTGAGACTTCCATCACTTTTTTCCTCCTGGCCATCAGGTCAAACTTCCATCTCCTGGGCAGAAAACCAGAGAATTCTTCCTTGGGAAGCTGAGAAGCCTAAATGACCTAAGACCCTGAATTTAGGGAGTCTCTGGCCAAGATGGCTCTACACTGAAGCTCACTATCGACAAATCATGCACAGCCTCAAATATGAGTAGACAGGCAAGGACCAGCCACCATTCAAGGGAAATGTCAAAAAAGCAGAAGAAGGAGCTCAAAGGAGGAAAAGAAATGTCAGAGGAGTAAAGGAGCTTCAAAAACAGTCACAGTAGCCTGAGAGTTGTGCTTACATGACTTCAGAAGAGAGATCAAAAAGGAACTCTTGGAAGTAAAAAATACAATAGAAGATGTAACATTCCTTGGGATGGTAGGATGTTGAAGATTAATTCACTGCAAAAGAAAAATAATGAGATGACAATGGGAGAGAAAAAATAACAAAATTAGAGAACCATTTAGCAGTTCCCTCATCTGACAAGTAGGGGTTGCAGAACAGAGAACAAAAAAAATGAAATAAATAATTCAAGAAAGTTTCCCCAAACTGAACACCAATACACCGCATTGTCCCATACAGTAGCACCTAGACACATGTGG
>NW_025799527.1:0-1133 GCF_021613505.1 Equus quagga
GCAACCTCAGAATATGACCCTGTTTGGAAATAGGGTCTTTGCAGATGTAATTTGTTAATATGTGGTCATACTAAAGTCTATGGGTCCTAATTCAATTACTGGTGTTCTCAGAAGAAGAGACACAGAGACACACACAGAGGGAAGGCAGCCGTGTGAAGATAGAGGCAGAGATTGGAAAGACTCTGCCACAAACCAAGGAACACCATGGTTTTCTGGTAACCACCAGAAGCTTAGAAGAGGCATGGAGCAGATTCTCCTTCACAGACTAAAGTAGGAACCCACCTTGCAGACATCTTCAGCTCAAAATTCCAGCCAGTAAGAGGATAAATTTCTGTTGTTTAGACCACCCAGTATGTGATACATTGTTATGGACAATTCTTTAACCCTTTAACCCAGAAGACTGAGGTATTATTCTATGCTCATGTTGAAGTGAACAGACTTGGCCTTGAGGACCCTTGGCAGAGAGGGAGATAAGATGCTGGACTAAAAGTGGAGGAACCCTGAGATTTCCATCACTTGTTCCCACCTGACCATCAGGTCAAACTTCCATCTCCTGGGCAGAAAACCAGAGAATTCTTCCTTGGGAAGCTTAGAAGCCTAAATGATCTATGATCCTGAATTTAGGGAGTCTCCAGCGAAATGGCTTTACACTGAAGCTCACCATTGACAAATCACGCACACTCTCAAATATGAGCAAACAGGCAAGGATCAGCCACCACTCAAAGGAAATGTCAAAAAAAAGCAGAGAAAGGAGCTCAAAGGAGCAAAAGAAATGTGGGAGGAGGAAAGGAGATTCAAAAACAGTCAGAGTAGCCTGAAAGCTGTTTTCACATGAATTCAGAACAGAGATCAAAAAGGAACTCTTGGAAATAAAAAATACAGTAGAAGATATAACAGTCCTTATAAAGGTAGGAAGTTGAAGAGTAATTCACTGCAAAAGAAAAATAAATAGATGGAAATGGGAGATAAAAAATAAGAAAATTATAGAATCATTCTAGCAGTTCCCTCATCTGACCAATAAGGGTTGCAAGGCAGAGAACAGAAAAAATGGAAGAAATAATTCAAGAAAATTTCCCAAACCTGAAGACCAATACACCGCATTGTCCCATACAGTAGCACCTAGACACATGTGG
>NW_025799528.1:0-1709 GCF_021613505.1 Equus quagga
GTAACATTGGGTGAGGTTAAGGACTGCGAGGCCATATTTTGACACACACACATTTTGTGAAATGAATTGGACAGTAAGCATTGTGAACACCTCCCTCCCCTCCCATATTTACCTTTGTGTGCGTGTGTGGTGGAAACATTTCAGATCCGCTGTCTTATCAACATTCTAGTGTATCATAGAGTATTGATAACTGCAGTGATCATTCTGTCGAGTCGATCCCACAATTTATTCATCTTCTAAAGGAAAGTGTGTACCCTGTGTCCTACATCCCACCACTGCCCCCACCTCTCAGCCCCCGGCAGATGCCATGCTGTTCTGTTTCCATGAGCTTGGCTTTTTTAGAGTCCACACTTAAAGAAAATGTAAGGTAAGAAAAATCCACATACTCACGTTTCAAGTCCTCTCCGTAACGGGACTTTGGCTGACTTCTCAGGGGCTCTGATTAGGGGCATGCTGCTCCCCAGGCACTGGGAGACTGGAAGGAGAATTCCTCCTCACAGTCAAAGGACCACTTTGGCCACTTTCTCAGTCACCTCGTGGTTGTACAACTGGAAGTAAGCCGATTAAGTGTTTCTTCTCAGGAATATCTATCAGCCTCTTGTACATTTTGTCAGGATTAATTTCTGTGACGGTAGAGAATGTAACCTGTGTGTCCATGCACTGAGGACATGTAGACTGCAGGGCAGCGCGAAGTGCTCCCAGCACAGGGAGTGAGTCCCCTGCCCACCTCTCCGCACACTGAGTGACAGCAACACAGACCATCCTGGATGCATAAGACGTCTCGTCGCGACTGAGTGATGGCACTCACATCGACCCACACCTGCTACTACAGCTATTATCGTATCTTTCTGACATTTTAGAAAACAACGGCCCTTTGATAATCAATGGGAATCACCCTTTCAAAGAGCCAGTGATGCCATGAACTTTAATGAGTGACATCCTTGTCCTGTTCCATCAGTTTGTTCCCTGTGATTAGTTTGGGTAATCAGACACTGAGTCACACTTTTTACTGAATAAAATGTGTGCAAGCAAGAAAATTGGTTGTTTGTTCTAAAAGTAGCATTTGTGAACATATTGAAAAACCAATAGCCAGCCCGGTGGCATAGTGGTTAATAACGTTCATGTGCTCCACTTCAGAGGCCGGGGTGGGGGGTTCTTGGGCTCAGATCTGGGTGTGGACCTACCCATTTCTCATCAGCCAGGCTGTGGCGGTGACTTGCATGCAAAACAGAGGAAGCTTGCCACAGATGTTAGCTCTGGGACAATCTTCCTCATCAAAAAACAAAACAAATAAAACAACCCCAAAAGAGGCTTCTAGACCAAATTCTCTCTTTTTCCACTAGTACCACAATAATATTTCCTTTCCAGCCTCTTTGGTCTCTTCACTCTGTGCCCATGTGAAGTAGTGGTCAGCAAAGAAATGGGCTGGAAGGGCTGTTTGCATGTATAGGCTCAGTCCATGAAAACGTGCCTCAGGATGTGCCATACATTTCCCCTTTGCAACGTTCTGGAAGGAACCTAAGGACACGCCCAGAGCCGAATACACATGTCGAAGAGGGCAAATCCCCAAATTGAAGGTAGCTGGGTCCTGACCCTCTGACTGGAGGAAAATCAATAGGCAGAGTCACTTGCTATTTGAAAGCTTGTGTTGAGATGCTATAAGCAGGAAACAAATCTATATAATGTTCCAATAACTGATATTTTCATGT
>NW_025799529.1:0-1709 GCF_021613505.1 Equus quagga
ACATGAAAATATCAGTTATTGGAACATTATATAGATTTGTTTCCTGCTTATAGCATCTCAACACAAGCTTTCAAATAGCAAGTGACTCTGCCTATTGATTTTCCTCCAGTCAGAGGGTCAGGACCCAGCTACCTTCAATTTGGGGATTTGCCCTCTTCGACATGTGTATTCGGCTCTGGGCGTGTCCTTAGGTTCCTTCCAGAACGTTGCAAAGGGGAAATGTATGGCACATCCTGAGGCACGTTTTCATGGACTGAGCCTATACATGCAAACAGCCCTTCCAGCCCATTTCTTTGCTGACCACTACTTCACATGGGCACAGAGTGAAGAGACCAAAGAGGCTGGAAAGGAAATATTATTGTGGTACTAGTGGAAAAAGAGAGAATTTGGTCTAGAAGCCTCTTTTGGGGTTGTTTTATTTGTTTTGTTTTTTGATGAGGAAGATTGTCCCAGAGCTAACATCTGTGGCAAGCTTCCTCTGTTTTGCATGCAAGTCACCGCCACAGCCTGGCTGATGAGAAATGGGTAGGTCCACACCCAGATCTGAGCCCAAGAACCCCCCACCCCGGCCTCTGAAGTGGAGCACATGAACGTTATTAACCACTATGCCACCGGGCTGGCTATTGGTTTTTCAATATGTTCACAAATGCTACTTTTAGAACAAACAACCAATTTTCTTGCTTGCACACATTTTATTCAGTAAAAAGTGTGACTCAGTGTCTGATTACCCAAACTAATCACAGGGAACAAACTGATGGAACAGGACAAGGATGTCACTCATTAAAGTTCATGGCATCACTGGCTCTTTGAAAGGGTGATTCCCATTGATTATCAAAGGGCCGTTGTTTTCTAAAATGTCAGAAAGATACGATAATAGCTGTAGTAGCAGGTGTGGGTCGATGTGAGTGCCATCACTCAGTCGCGACGAGACGTCTTATGCATCCAGGATGGTCTGTGTTGCTGTCACTCAGTGTGCGGAGAGGTGGGCAGGGGACTCACTCCCTGTGCTGGGAGCACTTCGCGCTGCCCTGCAGTCTACATGTCCTCAGTGCATGGACACACAGGTTACATTCTCTACCGTCACAGAAATTAATCCTGACAAAATGTACAAGAGGCTGATAGATATTCCTGAGAAGAAACACTTAATCGGCTTACTTCCAGTTGTACAACCACGAGGTGACTGAGAAAGTGGCCAAAGTGGTCCTTTGACTGTGAGGAGGAATTCTCCTTCCAGTCTCCCAGTGCCTGGGGAGCAGCATGCCCCTAATCAGAGCCCCTGAGAAGTCAGCCAAAGTCCCGTTACGGAGAGGACTTGAAACGTGAGTATGTGGATTTTTCTTACCTTACATTTTCTTTAAGTGTGGACTCTAAAAAAGCCAAGCTCATGGAAACAGAACAGCATGGCATCTGCCGGGGGCTGAGAGGTGGGGGCAGTGGTGGGATGTAGGACACAGGGTACACACTTTCCTTTAGAAGATGAATAAATTGTGGGATCGACTCGACAGAATGATCACTGCAGTTATCAATACTCTATGATACACTAGAATGTTGATAAGACAGCGGATCTGAAATGTTTCCACCACACACGCACACAAAGGTAAATATGGGAGGGGAGGGAGGTGTTCACAATGCTTACTGTCCAATTCATTTCACAAAATGTGTGTGTGTCAAAATATGGCCTCGCAGTCCTTAACCTCACCCAATGTTAC
>NW_025799530.1:0-1715 GCF_021613505.1 Equus quagga
GTAACATTGGGTGAGGTTAAGGACTGCGAGGCCATATTTTGACACACGCACATTTTGTGAAATGAATTGGACAGTAAGCATTGTGAACACCTCCCTCCCCTCCCCTATTTACCTTTGTGTGCGTGTGTGGTGGGAACATTTCAGATCCGCTGTCTTATCAACATTCTAGTGTATCATAGAGTATTGATAACTGCAGTGATCATTCTGTCGAGTCGATCCCACAATTTATTCATCTTCTAAAGGAAAGTGTGTACCCTGTGTCCTACATCCCACCACTGCCCCCACCTCTCAGCCCCCGGCAGATGCCATGCTGTTCTGTTTCCATGAGCTTGGCTTTTTTAGAGTCCACACTTAAAGAAAATGTAAGGTAAGAAAAATCCACATACTCACGTTTCAAGTCCTCTCCGTAACGGGACTTTGGCTGACTTCTCAGGGGCTCTGATTAGGGGTATGCTGCTCCCCAGGCACTGGGAGACTGGAAGGAGAATTCCTCCTCACAGTCAAAGGACCACTTTGGCCACTTTCTCACTCACCTCGTGGTTGTACATCTGGAAGTAAGCCGATTAAGTGTTTCTTCTCAGGAATATCTATCAGCCTCTTGTACATTTTGTCAGGATTAATTTCTGTGACGGTAGAGAATGTAACCTGTGTGTCCATGCACTGAGGACATGTAGACTGCAGGGCAGCGCGAAGTGCTCCCAGCACAGGGAGTGAGTCCCCTGCCCACCTCTCCGCACACTGAGTGACAGCAACACAGACCATCCTGGATGCATAAGACGTCTCGTCGTGACTGAGTGATGGCACTCACATCAACCCACACCTGCTACTACAGCTATTATCGTATTCTTTCTGACATTTTAGAAAACAATGGCCCTTTGATAATCAATGGGAATCACCCTTTCAAAGAGCCAGTGATGCCATGAACTTTAATGAGTGATATCCTTGTCCTGTTCCATCAGTTTGTTCCCTGTGATTAGTTTGGGTAATCAGACACTGAGTCACACTTTTTACTGATTAAAATGTGTGCAAGCAAGAAAATTGGTTGTTTGTTCTAAAAGTAGCATTTGTGAACATATTGAAAAACCAATAGCCAGCCGGGTGGCATAGTGGTTAATAACGTTCATGTGCTCCACTTCAGAGGCCGGGGCGGGGGGCTTCTTGGGCTCAGATCTGGGTGTGGACCTACCCATTTCTCATCAGCCAGGCTGTGGCGGTGACTTGCATGCAAAACAGAGGAAGCTTGCCACAGATGTTAGCTCTGGGACAATCTTCCTCATCAAAAAACAAAACAAATAAAACAAAACAACCCCAAAAGAGGCTTCTAGACCAAATTCTCTCTTTTTCCACTAGTACCACAATAATATTTCCTTTCCAGCCTCTTTGCTCTCTTCACTCTGTGCCCATGTGAAGTAGTGTTCAGCAAGGAAATGGGCTGGAAGGGCTGTTTGCATGTATAGGCTCAGTCCATGAAAACGTGCCTCAGGATGTGCCATACATTTCCCCTTTGCAACGTTCTGGAAGGAACCCAAGGACACGCCCAGAGCCGAATCCACATGTTGAAGAGGGCAATCCCCAAATTGAAGGTAGCTGGGTCCTGACCCCCTGACTGGAGGAAAATCAATAGGCAGAGTCACTTGCTATTTGAAAGCTTGTGTTGAGGTGCTATATGCAGGAAACAAATCTATATAATGTTCCAATAACTGATATTTTCATGT
>NW_025799531.1:0-1715 GCF_021613505.1 Equus quagga
ACATGAAAATATCAGTTATTGGAACATTATATAGATTTGTTTCCTGCATATAGCACCTCAACACAAGCTTTCAAATAGCAAGTGACTCTGCCTATTGATTTTCCTCCAGTCAGGGGGTCAGGACCCAGCTACCTTCAATTTGGGGATTGCCCTCTTCAACATGTGGATTCGGCTCTGGGCGTGTCCTTGGGTTCCTTCCAGAACGTTGCAAAGGGGAAATGTATGGCACATCCTGAGGCACGTTTTCATGGACTGAGCCTATACATGCAAACAGCCCTTCCAGCCCATTTCCTTGCTGAACACTACTTCACATGGGCACAGAGTGAAGAGAGCAAAGAGGCTGGAAAGGAAATATTATTGTGGTACTAGTGGAAAAAGAGAGAATTTGGTCTAGAAGCCTCTTTTGGGGTTGTTTTGTTTTATTTGTTTTGTTTTTTGATGAGGAAGATTGTCCCAGAGCTAACATCTGTGGCAAGCTTCCTCTGTTTTGCATGCAAGTCACCGCCACAGCCTGGCTGATGAGAAATGGGTAGGTCCACACCCAGATCTGAGCCCAAGAAGCCCCCCGCCCCGGCCTCTGAAGTGGAGCACATGAACGTTATTAACCACTATGCCACCCGGCTGGCTATTGGTTTTTCAATATGTTCACAAATGCTACTTTTAGAACAAACAACCAATTTTCTTGCTTGCACACATTTTAATCAGTAAAAAGTGTGACTCAGTGTCTGATTACCCAAACTAATCACAGGGAACAAACTGATGGAACAGGACAAGGATATCACTCATTAAAGTTCATGGCATCACTGGCTCTTTGAAAGGGTGATTCCCATTGATTATCAAAGGGCCATTGTTTTCTAAAATGTCAGAAAGAATACGATAATAGCTGTAGTAGCAGGTGTGGGTTGATGTGAGTGCCATCACTCAGTCACGACGAGACGTCTTATGCATCCAGGATGGTCTGTGTTGCTGTCACTCAGTGTGCGGAGAGGTGGGCAGGGGACTCACTCCCTGTGCTGGGAGCACTTCGCGCTGCCCTGCAGTCTACATGTCCTCAGTGCATGGACACACAGGTTACATTCTCTACCGTCACAGAAATTAATCCTGACAAAATGTACAAGAGGCTGATAGATATTCCTGAGAAGAAACACTTAATCGGCTTACTTCCAGATGTACAACCACGAGGTGAGTGAGAAAGTGGCCAAAGTGGTCCTTTGACTGTGAGGAGGAATTCTCCTTCCAGTCTCCCAGTGCCTGGGGAGCAGCATACCCCTAATCAGAGCCCCTGAGAAGTCAGCCAAAGTCCCGTTACGGAGAGGACTTGAAACGTGAGTATGTGGATTTTTCTTACCTTACATTTTCTTTAAGTGTGGACTCTAAAAAAGCCAAGCTCATGGAAACAGAACAGCATGGCATCTGCCGGGGGCTGAGAGGTGGGGGCAGTGGTGGGATGTAGGACACAGGGTACACACTTTCCTTTAGAAGATGAATAAATTGTGGGATCGACTCGACAGAATGATCACTGCAGTTATCAATACTCTATGATACACTAGAATGTTGATAAGACAGCGGATCTGAAATGTTCCCACCACACACGCACACAAAGGTAAATAGGGGAGGGGAGGGAGGTGTTCACAATGCTTACTGTCCAATTCATTTCACAAAATGTGCGTGTGTCAAAATATGGCCTCGCAGTCCTTAACCTCACCCAATGTTAC
>NW_025799532.1:0-1163 GCF_021613505.1 Equus quagga
GAAACTAGAATATCATAATGTGGATATACCAGGTAATTTTCTAAAAGAACCTAGAATGACATAGTCAAAGATATTTAAACCTGTCTGTGGTTTGAATATATATATATATATATATATGTTTTGTATATGTTTATGTTTTACGCTTGTTTTTCATATATATATACACAAAGACAAAGTGTAACAGACTTTGTCTCTAAAGTTACATCAGATCTCTCAGAATCATAAAACATTTATTATACCTAAGCCACTAAAGAATTAAACATACACTTGTTTACTCTGTAAAGCACAAAAGTATCAAATGCAGATGTAAACAATGATTTCAGTTCCTCAGTTAACCTTACCATGTGTATGGGAACATCTTTCCCCAGAGGACTCAATTTAGTTCCTACAGTTTAACAAGCTATTCCCTTGATCCCAGATTTTCCAGGTAAACTGTGAGGTTTTGGAAAGTAGGGTTACTCTCGCGTTTGGTTTGTTAGAAGCTTAATATTATTTTCTTACTAAATAAAATGTTTTGCAAATAAATGTGGAAAATTTTTATAAATTATGGCAATGGATGTGCTCACTCTGAATTTTGGCTCATTTTTTATTTAATGAATAGATAATTTTCAAAAAATATTGTTTAATAATGTATATATCCACCTTCAAAAGAATTTTAGATCTTTAAAGAGATGATGTATAAATACTTATTGAAGAAATGTGAAACCATTAGAAACCTCAAAGGATAGGATCCTGAGTCTGCTTAAGAGCCAACAAATCTCTCTATTATAAAGGAATCCTTCAACTAATATGGTAAATAAGCTTAATTTTTAAATGAAACTAAGCTGTACCATAGGAACCAATTCCACAGTGACCTAAAATTTAAGCATTTCCGTAATATTTTTCAGCTTGAGAGATCATTTTATAATTTCTTCATTCCACTTATAGGAAACACATTCCTCTGACTTTATACACACACCTTCCAAGACACTAAGAGAGTCAGGACTTCAAGGTGCTAACTAAAACCATGACTTACCTAGTGCTTCACTGTAAAGCTCATTCCACTTCTCACTAAGTGTTTGGAACCAAAAGTCAAAATTAAGTACATAAATCATATTTTGTACCCTCTCTATGAATATAATTTGATCACTTAAATCTGACATAAAAATAACTATGTGGGGGGG
>NW_025799533.1:0-1014 GCF_021613505.1 Equus quagga
TCATCTTACGAAACAGACCAGCAGTCCCACACTAACTATAATTCAGTAAAAACAATTCTGCAGAGGTAGCAAGGGGATTGAGTTCAGGAATACAGACAAGCTATCTGTTGATTTTAGGGTAGGCTAACACAGAATGATTGTAACTAGGATGACCATCCATCATATATCAACAAAGGAATGGACAGCATGTTTCAGATGCTACTTCCTGGTAATTGGAATGCTATTTTCTGAGCTACCAGTTAAGTACAAAGCCTTATGCTTTACAAATCAGCTAAACTGCAAGTAGGATTGCCCTCTTCCAGACAGAGCCTCTGAGACTCACTGAAACCCTTCCCAACCCCAACTAAAAAGTAAACTTAAAAAACGCTGATAGTTGGATGTAGGATGCTATGATCTGCATGTTTATATTCCCCAAAAATTTATATGTTGAAATACTAATCCCCAAAGACGATGGGATTAGGAAGTAGAGGCTTTGGGAGGTGCTTAGGCCATGAGAGTGGAGCTCTCATGAATGAGATTAGTGTTCTAATAAAAGAGACCCTATAGAGATCCCTAGCCCCTCTCAAAATGTGAGGACACAGCAAGAAAGTGCCCATCTATGAACCAGGAAGTAAGTCCTCAACAATCACCACGCGAAATCTGCCAGCACCATGATCTTGGACTTCCCAACCCCCGGAAGTGTGAGAAATACATTTCTGTTGTTTATGAGCCACTCAGACCATGGTATTTTGTTATAGCAACACAAATAGACTATAGGAATTCCTTAGAAAGCAATCTGAGGTAATTTTTATTATCTAGTTTTAAAATCTAATTCTCAAGATGTCCACAATTAAATGTATTACTTTTATAATTACAAAAAGATTATTTCTAATGGTTCATATCTTCTGAATTAGTGATTACAATTTCAGATGTGGCTGAAGAAAATCAAAAACACCTAAAGATTTATAACTTAAGATGTTCATCATTATGTTCATTTATACACAAGTATTAAAAGTATTATTTTAATAACAAAAA
>NW_025799534.1:0-1243 GCF_021613505.1 Equus quagga
GATATTCAGCATGTAAAATGGGCAGAAGCCCCACACACCCATCCACCCTGCTCTCCACTCCCTCAGCACTCAGCCAGTCTGACCTCTGTCCATGTCTCAAAAGTGCTGGGAACAACATGCCTCCGGGCTGTCCCCCTGTGGGGAACACTTGACCCCTTTCTTCACCTGGCTAACAGGTCCCCATCCTTCTAACCTGGGGTCATGGTGTCAGGAAGGGTTGCCTGTTTGTCTGGGCTGGGCTGGGCTGGGCTGCCTTGGGCCCCATGTCTACTGTGCTTCCATCCTTCCAGAATCTGGCCATTAAACTCTCTCTCTGCCTGGGCAGTCACTCATGGATCTGAATTTAACCGCTCTCCATAGTCCCAGCACCGAGCACAGGTCTAGTAAGGCTGGTCTGAAGACATGCACAGAGGAAAACAGATGCCCTGACTGAGCAGAGTGCTGAGCGGGCCCCCTGGGCCTGACACGTCTGGACAGACGCTTTCAGCACCGTGGAGAGCTCCCGGCAGGAGGGGCGACCCCCGCGCCGCCTCCCTGGGAACAGGGCTCAGACTCCTTGCACAGCGCTGGGTCTGACCCCGCAGGCTCTCAGAATCGGGGACTTTCCTCTTCCTCAGACCCTTCCAGGGCTGGGATGAGAGGGCCGTGGTCTCCCACTTTGTAGGGAAGTCCCTTCTTTGCTGAAGAGCCCGAGGATGACAAGGTTCTTGTACACCCAGGAATCAGCCACTTGTAGTTCCAATGCTTGGTCTTCCTGACCCCTGCAGCCAACCATGTGGCAGGTCCTACAATCACCATGGGCCAGTTGGGGAGACTGGACTCAAGCTTCTTCACTCCTTCAGCGAGTCGGGCCCACCCACAGAGCCCCAGTTGGGGAAACAAAATGGCTCTGCTGAGTCTGTGCTTTTCCAGGCTGAAGACCACCCGCTCCTGTATTTTTGCAGCCTGCACAGGGCCTTAGCCTCCAGCCCCTCCCTCCTGGCCGCCTCTCTGGTGCCTGCCTCTGACCACGCAGGCCCAGAGGGATGCTGTACTTGGTTTGTTGAAAGTCTGAAATGAGCTTCTCTTTTAATTTCACTGACTTTTCACAATAATTTTCTTAGAAGGTAAACCGGCTCTCTGGCACTTAGATTCTAGTGCTGTTTCCCACAGGCCAAGGAAGGTGCCACCCCATGTGCTCTACACAGTTTGAGACAGAGCAGTGACTCCCAAACTTTCAATCAGACAAATCTCCTGGGCACCT
>NW_025799535.1:0-1169 GCF_021613505.1 Equus quagga
GAAAGTTTGGGAGTCACTGCTCCGTCTCAAACTGTGTAGAGCACATGGGGTGGCACCAGCCTTGGCCTGTGGGAAACAGCACTAGAATCTAACTGCCAGAGAGCCGGTTCACCTTCTAAGAAAATTATTGTGAAAAGTCACTGAAATTAAAAGAGAAGCTCGTTTCAGACTTTCAACAAACCAAGTATAGGCATCCCTCTGGACGTGCGAACCAGAGAGGCGACCAGGAGGGAGGGGCTGGAGGCTAAGGCCCTGTGCAGGCTGCACAAATACAGAAGGGGGCGGTCTTCAGCCTGGAAAAGCACAGACTCACCAGGGCCATTTTGTTTCCCCAACTGGGGCTCTATGGATGGGCCTGACACCCTGAAGGAGTGAAGGAGCTTGAGTCCAGTCTCCCCACCTGACCCATGGTGATTGTAGCACCTGCCACATGGTTGGCTGCAGGGGTCAGGAAGACCAAGCATTAGAACTACAAGTGGCTGATTCCTGGGTGTACAAGAACCTTGTCATCCTCGGGCTGTTCAGCAAAGAAGGGGCTTCCCTACAAAGTGGGAGACCACGGCCCTCTCCTCCCAGCCCTGGAAAGGTCTGAGAGCCTGCGGGGTCAGACCCAGCGCTGGGCAAGGAGTCTGAGCCCTGTTCCCAGGGAGGCGGCGCGGGGGCCGCCCCTCCTGCCGGGAGCTCTCCACGGTGCTGAAAGCGTCTGTCCAGGCGTGTCAGGCCCAGGGGGCCCGCTCAGCACTCTGCTCAGTCAGGGCATCTGTTTTCCTCTGTGCATTTCTTCAGACCAGCCTTACTAGACCTGTGCTCGGTGCTGGAACCATGGAGAAGGGTCAAATTCAGATCCATGAGTGACTGCCCAGGCAGAGAGAGGTCTAATGGCCAGATTCTAGAAGGATGGAAGCACAGTAGACATGGGGCCCAAGGCAGCCCAGCCCAACCAAGTAGGCAAACCTTTCTGACACCATGACCCCAGGTTAGCAGGATGAGGACCTGTTAGCCAGGTGAAGAAAGGGGTCAAGTGTTCCACACAGGGGGACAGCCCAGAGGCATGTTGGTCCCAGCACTTTTGAGACCTGGACACAGGTCAGACTGGCTGAGTGCTGAGGGAGTGGAGAGCAAGGTGGATGGGTGTGTGGGGCTTCTGCCCATTTTACATGCTGAATATC
>NW_025799536.1:0-1169 GCF_021613505.1 Equus quagga
GATATTCAGCATGTAAAATGGGCAGAAGCCCCACACACCCATCCACCTTGCTCTCCACTCCCTCAGCACTCAGCCAGTCTGACCTGTGTCCAGGTCTCAAAAGTGCTGGGACCAACATGCCTCTGGGCTGTCCCCCTGTGTGGAACACTTGACCCCTTTCTTCACCTGGCTAACAGGTCCTCATCCTGCTAACCTGGGGTCATGGTGTCAGAAAGGTTTGCCTACTTGGTTGGGCTGGGCTGCCTTGGGCCCCATGTCTACTGTGCTTCCATCCTTCTAGAATCTGGCCATTAGACCTCTCTCTGCCTGGGCAGTCACTCATGGATCTGAATTTGACCCTTCTCCATGGTTCCAGCACCGAGCACAGGTCTAGTAAGGCTGGTCTGAAGAAATGCACAGAGGAAAACAGATGCCCTGACTGAGCAGAGTGCTGAGCGGGCCCCCTGGGCCTGACACGCCTGGACAGACGCTTTCAGCACCGTGGAGAGCTCCCGGCAGGAGGGGCGGCCCCCGCGCCGCCTCCCTGGGAACAGGGCTCAGACTCCTTGCCCAGCGCTGGGTCTGACCCCGCAGGCTCTCAGACCTTTCCAGGGCTGGGAGGAGAGGGCCGTGGTCTCCCACTTTGTAGGGAAGCCCCTTCTTTGCTGAACAGCCCGAGGATGACAAGGTTCTTGTACACCCAGGAATCAGCCACTTGTAGTTCTAATGCTTGGTCTTCCTGACCCCTGCAGCCAACCATGTGGCAGGTGCTACAATCACCATGGGTCAGGTGGGGAGACTGGACTCAAGCTCCTTCACTCCTTCAGGGTGTCAGGCCCATCCATAGAGCCCCAGTTGGGGAAACAAAATGGCCCTGGTGAGTCTGTGCTTTTCCAGGCTGAAGACCGCCCCCTTCTGTATTTGTGCAGCCTGCACAGGGCCTTAGCCTCCAGCCCCTCCCTCCTGGTCGCCTCTCTGGTTCGCACGTCCAGAGGGATGCCTATACTTGGTTTGTTGAAAGTCTGAAACGAGCTTCTCTTTTAATTTCAGTGACTTTTCACAATAATTTTCTTAGAAGGTGAACCGGCTCTCTGGCAGTTAGATTCTAGTGCTGTTTCCCACAGGCCAAGGCTGGTGCCACCCCATGTGCTCTACACAGTTTGAGACGGAGCAGTGACTCCCAAACTTTC
>NW_025799537.1:0-1051 GCF_021613505.1 Equus quagga
AGCCAGGTCCAGCTTCCTTTGTGCCCTCCTGGGTCGGGGTCTCTGACACTTGTCACCCCAGGAACAGACACACCCAACCCCAGTCCCTGCCCCAGAAGCCGCAGGTCGTCCACCTGTCGGCCCTAACCCGTTTCTCTACTCCTTTGTACTTTAGCAAGCAGATGAACGGAGTGTCGACCTTGTCCTGCTTTCAAATCCCGGCTCTGTCACGTGATCACTAGGTAGCCTTGGGCCAGGTCATGTCTTCTCGCTAAGCCTCAGTTTCCTAATCTGTAAAATGGGGGCAAAAGCGCCCCTCCCCCGGGGGTGCTGTAAGGAGCAGTGGCAACCAGGAATAGGAAAACCTCTGGCGAAGTATCAAGTCTGGGCAGATGGGTTGGGCGCTGGACTGACTGCGCTGGCAGAAGTCAAACCCTGGCCCAGCCCCCAGAGGCTCACAGTCGGGCAAGGGAGACCGTCCATGAGCACACACGCGTGCTCACATGCATTATCGTCAGCCAGTAATAGTCTTTTTCATTGGTTGATTTTGCTTTACACTTTACCAAGTGTCTCCAGGTCGTCAGCACCACTGTTTCCACCCTTCCTTGGTTCTGAGATCCGCCTGGGGCACTGGCTTCAGAGCCTTGAAGATTCAGGGTCGGGGGTCTGTGGTGGGCCCAGGCGTCCGCGTGTCCAGCTGGAGTCCCAGGCGATGCTGATGCTCAGGCAGCTGTCTTGGTCGTCCACCAGCTCTGCCCAAGAGCCCAGAGATTCTGCCAGGGCCAGTTTTACAGATACGGGGCCCGCTTTATAGGTGAAGAAACTGAGGTTACCCAAGGAGAACTTTGAACTGTGTCCAGAGCGGCACAGTTCCAAGCGAGAGCCCAGCGCCTGGTGAACAGAGGGTGACACAGGCCAGAGGAGGCAAGGGGAAAGAGTGGGGTGGGCAGGAAGGGCTTCCTGGAGGAGGCAACACTTTGGCCAGGTCTTCAAGGTGGGTGCGGTCCACCTAAACATAAGAGAACCCACAAACAAAGTGCAGGGTTGAATAGCATGCTAGGGAGCAAGGAGG
>NW_025799538.1:0-1100 GCF_021613505.1 Equus quagga
AGCCAGGTCCAGCTTCCTTTGTGCCCTCCTGGGTCGGGGTCTCTGACGCTTGTCGCCCCAGGAACAGACACACCCAACCCCAGTCCCTGCCCCAGAAGCCGCAGGTCGTCCACCTGTTGGCCCTAACCCGTTTCTCTACTCCTTTGTACTTTAGCAAGCAGATGAACGGAGTGTCGACCTTGTCCTGCTTTCAAATCCCGGCTCTGTCACGCCATCACTGGGTAGCCTTGGGCCAGGTCATGTCT
Organism: Equus quagga; assembly: GCF_021613505.1. NCBI lineage: Eukaryota > Metazoa > Chordata > Mammalia > Perissodactyla > Equidae > Equus > Equus quagga. The sequence goes on from NW_025799538.1 coordinate 246, forward strand.
TCTCGCTGAGCCTCGGTTTCCTAATCTGTAAAATGGGGGCAAAAGCGCCCCTCCCCCAGGGGTGCTGTAAGGAGCAGTGGCAACCAGGAATAGGAAAACCTCTGGCAAAGTATCAAGTCTGGGCAGATGGTCTGTGGGGTGGGCGCTGGACCCACTGCGGCTGGCAGAAGTCAAACCCTGGCTCAGCCCCCAGAGGCTCACAGTCGGGCAAGGGAGACCGTCCATGAGCACACACGCGTGCTCACATGCATTATCGTCAGCCAGTAATAGTCTTTTTCATTGGTTGATTTTGTTTTACACTTTACCAAGTGTCTCCAGGTCGTCAGCACCACTGTTTCCACCCTTCCTTGGTTCTGAGATCCGCCTGGGGTGCTGGCTTCAGTGCCTTGAAGATTCAGAGTCGGGGGTCTGTGGTGGGCCCAGGCGTCTGTGTGTCCAGCTGGAGTCGCAGGCGATGCTGATGCTCAGGCAGCTGTGAGGGTCTTGGTCGTCCACCAGCTCTGCCCAAGAGCCCAGAGATTCCGCCAGAGCCAGTTTTACAGATACGGGGCCTGCTTTCTAGATGGAGAAACTGAGGTTACCCAAGGAGAGCTTTGAACTGTGTCCAGAGTGGCACAGTTCTAAGCGAGAGCCCAGCGCCTGGTGAACAGGGGGGTGACACAGGCCAGAGGAGGCAAGGGGAAAGAGTGGGGTGGGCAGGAAGGGCTTCCTGGAGGAGGCAACACTTGGGCCAGGTCTTCAATGTGGGTGGGGTCCACCTAAACATAAGAGAACCCACAAACAAAGTGCAGGGTTGAATAGCATGCTGGGGAGCAAGGAGGCCCCAGGACTCAAGCAGGACAAGAGGAGAAATAA
>NW_025799539.1:0-1002 GCF_021613505.1 Equus quagga
AAATGGGAAGAAGTAAGAGATTAAGAAGGGGGCACCCATCTCTTTTTTTTTTTTTTCCTTTTTCTCCCCAAAGCCCTCCCGGTACATAGCTGTATATACTTCGTTGTGGGTTCTTCTAGTTGTGGCATGTGGGACGCTGCCTCCGCGTGGTCTGATGAGCAGTGCCATGTCCCCTCCCAGGATTCGAACTAACAAAACACTGGGCCACCTGCAGCCGAGCGCGCGAACTTAACCACTCGGCCACGGGGCCAGCCCCGGGCACCCATCTCTTTTTGAGGACGTTTCCCTCCTGGAAGTTGTACACAACACTTGTGCTTACATCCCATTGGCAAGCATTGTTAATGACCCCACCTAACTGCAACGGAGGCTGGGGAAATGTATTTTTTATTCTGGGCACCTATGTGTGTAGCTAAAAAATTGAGGTTTCTATTACCGAGGAAGAATGAGAGAGCAGATATTGGGGAACAACTAACAGTTTCTGCCACTGAGAAGCGGAGAAACATGACAAACATGGACAATATGACACTTATATTCCAAGAATTTACAATTTAACATTTTACTTTGTATGTCATCAAAGACACAGATAAGGATGAAAACAGATGCGCACTGTACTCCTACTTTCAAATACTCAAGCATTTAATGTATTTTCAGTTTGGCCCTGTTTTTAGCAACCTGAAATCAAGTTATTTTGAAAAGGAGGGAACTAGATATAACCCAGAGACAGAAATTAAGAATTTACAGTGTTCTCAATAATAGCAAAGACATACGTACATCATTTGATAAACATGTACTGAACTTAACTGTACATTTAAGAGATTTTGAGGTGTTGTCCTCTAAGGGCAGAGCTATTCTGCAAAGAATTATGGGAAACACATGATCTTTAACTATGCGTTTTACAGTCCAGCTCACGGGAACCAAGTATGGCTGTGGAGGGGGCGGCTGTGGCGCCTGCACTGTGATGATCTCACGATATAACCCCATTACCAAGAGGATAAGGTACGT
>NW_025799540.1:0-1002 GCF_021613505.1 Equus quagga
ACGTACCTTATCCTCTTGGTAATGGGGTTATATCGTGAGATCATCACAGTGCAGGCGCCACAGCCGCCCCCTCCACAGCCATACTTGGTTCCCGTGAGCTGGACTGTAAAACGCATAGTTAAAGATCATGTGTTTCCCATAATTCTTTGCAGAATAGCTCTGCCCTTAGAGGACAACACCTCAAAATCTCTTAAATGTACAGTTAAGTTCAGTACATGTTTATCAAATGATGTACGTATGTCTTTGCTATTATTGAGAACACTGTAAATTCTTAATTTCTGTCTCTGGGTTATATCTAGTTCCCTCCTTTTCAAAATAACTTGATTTCAGGTTGCTAAAAACAGGGCCAAACTGAAAATACATTAAATGCTTGAGTATTTGAAAGTAGGAGTACAGTGCGCATCTGTTTTCATCCTTATCTGTGTCTTTGATGACATACAAAGTAAAATGTTAAATTGTAAATTCTTGGAATATAAGTGTCATATTGTCCATGTTTGTCATGTTTCTCCGCTTCTCAGTGGCAGAAACTGTTAGTTGTTCCCCAATATCTGCTCTCTCATTCTTCCTCGGTAATAGAAACCTCAATTTTTTAGCTACACACATAGGTGCCCAGAATAAAAAATACATTTCCCCAGCCTCCGTTGCAGTTAGGTGGGGTCATTAACAATGCTTGCCAATGGGATGTAAGCACAAGTGTTGTGTACAACTTCCAGGAGGGAAACGTCCTCAAAAAGAGATGGGTGCCCGGGGCTGGCCCCGTGGCCGAGTGGTTAAGTTCGCGCGCTCGGCTGCAGGTGGCCCAGTGTTTTGTTAGTTCGAATCCTGGGAGGGGACATGGCACTGCTCATCAGACCACGCGGAGGCAGCGTCCCACATGCCACAACTAGAAGAACCCACAACGAAGTATATACAGCTATGTACCGGGAGGGCTTTGGGGAGAAAAAGGAAAAAAAAAAAAAAGAGATGGGTGCCCCCTTCTTAATCTCTTACTTCTTCCCATTT
>NW_025799541.1:0-1197 GCF_021613505.1 Equus quagga
AGGTTCCTGAGCTGAAAGTGGGATCCAGTTTGGAAATGATAAAACTCTGGCAAACATATGAGGACTCATGTTTTAAATATCAATTTGCCACCCCTAGTAAGAAGTCTCCCAAATATTTTAAAGGAAATGTTAACGATACATCTCAGACCTAACGGAAGCTTCTGCTGTGAGGGTGGTTTTCACATGGCCCGAGTCCGGCACTGTAGACCAAAGCTGACCCTTAACCTTCAGCAATTACTGGTGGTTGGCGTCTCTGCCTCCTGACACCATCGACATGTTGGGCCGCATAATTCTTCGTCGTGGGGCTGTCTTGTGCATTGGAGGCTGCTTAGCAGCGTCCCTGGCCTCTGCCCATAGTAATGACATCTCCCCCGAATTGTGACAACCAGATACGTCTCCAGATGTTGCCACATGTCCCCTGGGGGGCAAAACTGCTGCCCCCTCCAGTTGAGAACCACTGCTCTAGGTCGATTTCTGGGTGTGGCTGAGGACCCTGAGCCCCTGAGAGGTGAGTGATTTGCTAAGAGGACAGGGAGTTCGTGGCCTAGGGCAGGACCCCAGGTCGAGAGAGGCCTCGGCCCAGGACCCTTCCCACGCTGCCACTGCTTCTCAGATTCCAGTGGCATCACGCCTTCAACCCCATTTAATAGTCTATTCTGGGGGCTGGCCCTGGGGCCAAGGGGTTAAGTTCATGTACTCCGCTTCAGTGGCCCGGGGTTTCGCTGGTTCAGGTCCTGGGCGCAGACACGGCACCGCTCATCAGGCCATGCTGAGGTGGCGTCCCACATACCACAACCAGAAGGACCCGCAGCTAAAATATACAACTATGTACTTGGGGGATTTGCGGAGAAGAAGAAGAAAAAAAAGAATATTGGAAGATTGGCAACAGATGTTAGCTCAGGTGCCAATCTTTAAAAAACAGTTTAGTCTTAAGGTTCTTAAGTGAAAATGTTATTCTACCAAATCAAAGCTTTTTCCTGAATTTTAGAGTTTTCAGTGAAAGAGGATATTAATAAATAGAATTCTTGGCCCAGGATTACCACTGGGCAGATAACTGATCTATTCAGAACCTCTCTCTTCTCCAGGTGACTCGTCTCCAGATTCTAAGCGTCTCTAGTGATTTGGGCCTCATGACGGCCAACATCTATCTTCTCCTTCGTTCTCTGCTTTTGTTTCCCAGGCTGCCTCATCCGTCAC
>NW_025799542.1:0-1219 GCF_021613505.1 Equus quagga
AGGTTCCTGAGCTGAAAGTGGGATCCAGTTTGGAAATGATAAAACTCCGGCAGATATATGAGGACTCATTTTTTAAATCTCAATTTGCCACCCCTAGTAAGAAGTCTCCCAAATATTTTAAAGGAAATGTTAACAATACATCTCAGACCTAACGGAAGCTTCTGCTGTGAGGGTGGTTTTCACGTGGCCTGAGTCCGGCACTGTAGACCAAGGCTGACCTTTAAACTGCAAGGCCACTACTTCAGCAATTACTGGCGGTTGGCATCTCTGCCTCCTGACACCATCGACATGTTGGGCCACATAATTCTTCGTCGTGGGGCTGTCTTGTGCATTGGAGGCTGCTTAGCAGTGTCCCTGGCCTCTGCCCATAGTAATAACATCTCCCCCGAATTGTGACAACCAGATACGTCTCCGGACATTGCCACATGTCCCCTGGGGGGCAAACTGCTGCCCCCTCCAGTTGAGAACCTCTGCTCTAGGTCGATTTCTGGGTGTGGCTAAGGACCCTGAGCCCCTGAGAGGTGAGTGATTTGCTAAGAGGACAGGGAGTTGGTGGCCTAGGGCAGGACCCCAGGTCGAGAGATGCCTCAGCCCAGGACCCTTCCCACGCTGCCACTGCTTCTCAGATTCCAGTGGCATCACGCCTTCAACCCCATTTAATAGTCTATTCTGGGGGCTGGCCCTGGGGCCGAGGGGTTAAGTTCATGTACTCCGCTTCAGTGGCCCGGGGTTTCGCTGGTTCAGGTCCTGGGCGCAGACACGGCACCGCTCATCAGGCCTTGCTGAGGTGGCGTCCCACATGTCACAACCAGAAGGACCCACAACTAAAATATACAACTATGTACTGGGGGGATTTGCGGAGAAGAAGAAGAAGAAAAAAAAGGAAGATTGGAAGATTGGCAACAGATGTTAGCTCAGGTGCCAATCTTTAAAAAAAAGTTTAGTCTTAAGGTTCTTAAGTGAAAATGTTCTACCAAATCAAAGCTTTTTCCTGAATTTTAGAGTTTTCAGTGAAAGAGGATATTAATAAATAGAATTCTTGGCCCAGGAGTACCACTGGGCAGATCACTGATCTTCTCAGAACCTCTCTCTTCTCCAGGTGACTTGTCTTCAGATTCTAAGCGTCTCTAGTGATTTGGGCCTCATGACGGCCGACATCTATTTTCTCCTTTGTTCTCTGCTTTTGTTTCCCAGGCTGCCTCATCCGTCACGTCGCCCA
>NW_025799543.1:0-1028 GCF_021613505.1 Equus quagga
ATCCTTGTCTGGTTCCTGTTCTTAGAGGGATAGCTTTCAGTTTTTCTGAAATTGAGAATGGTAGTTTTCTCTATTGAGAATGGTAGTTGCTGTGGTTTGGTCATATATGGCCTTTATTATGTGGAGGTATTTTCCTTCTATACTCATTTTATTTAGAGTTTTTATCATAAATAGATGCCGTATCTTGTCAGATGCTTTCTATGCATCTATTGAGAAGATCATGTGATTTTTATTCATTTTGTTAGTGTGGTTTATTACGTTGATGGATTTGCAGATGTTGCACCATCCCTGCATCCCTGGAATGAAACCCACTTGATCATGATGTATGGTCTTTGTAATGTATTGTTACATTCGATTTTCTAGTATGTTGTTGAGGATTTTTGTATCGAGGTTCATCAGTGATATTGGCCTGTAATTTTCTTTTTCTGTGTTGTCTTTGTCTGGTTTTGGTATCAGGATAACGTTGGCCTTGTAGAATGAGTTAGGAAGCTTCTCCCAATCTTCAATTTTTTGGAAGAGTTTGAGAAGGATAGGTATTAAGTCTTCTTTGAATGTTTGGTAGAATTCACCAGGGAAGCCATCTGGTCCTGGACTTTAATTTTTTGGGAGGTTTTTGATTGCTGTTTTGATCTCCTTACTGGTGATTGGTCTATTCAAATTCTCTACTACTTTTTGGTCCAGTTTTGGAAGGTGGTATGTTTCTAAGAATGTATCCATTTCTTCTAGATTATCCAATTTGTTGGCGTATAGCTTTTCATAGTATTCTTTTATTATGTTTTGTATTTCTGAGGTATCCATTGTAATCTCTCCTCTTTCATTTCTGATTTTATTTATTTGAACCTTCTCTCTTTTTTACTTGGTGAGTCGAGGTAAGGGTTTGTCAATTTTGTTTATCTTTTCAAAGAACCAGATCTTGGTTTCAGTAATTTTTTCTATTCTTTTTTTAGTCTCTATTTCGTCTATTTCTGCTTTGATTTTTTATTATTTCCTTCCTTGTGCTGATTTTGAGCTTTGTTTCTTCGTCTGTT
>NW_025799544.1:0-1028 GCF_021613505.1 Equus quagga
AACAGACGAAGAAACAAAGCTCAAAATCAGCACAAGGAAGGAAATAATAAAAAATCAAAGCAGAAATAGACGAAATAGAGACTAAAAAAAGAATAGAAAAAATTACTGAAACCAAGATCTGGTTCTTTGAAAAGATAAACAAAATTGACAAACCCTTACCTCGACTCACCAAGTAAAAAAGAGAGAAGGTTCAAATAAATAAAATCAGAAATGAAAGAGGAGAGATTACAATGGATACCTCAGAAATACAAAACATAATAAAAGAATACTATGAAAAGCTATACGCCAACAAATTGGATAATCTAGAAGAAATGGATACATTCTTAGAAACATACCACCTTCCAAAACTGGACCAAAAAGTAGTAGAGAATTTGAATAGACCAATCACCAGTAAGGAGATCAAAACAGCAATCAAAAACCTCCCAAAAAATTAAAGTCCAGGACCAGATGGCTTCCCTGGTGAATTCTACCAAACATTCAAAGAAGACTTAATACCTATCCTTCTCAAACTCTTCCAAAAAATTGAAGATTGGGAGAAGCTTCCTAACTCATTCTACAAGGCCAACGTTATCCTGATACCAAAACCAGACAAAGACAACACAGAAAAAGAAAATTACAGGCCAATATCACTGATGAACCTCGATACAAAAATCCTCAACAACATACTAGAAAATCGAATGTAACAATACATTACAAAGACCATACATCATGATCAAGTGGGTTTCATTCCAGGGATGCAGGGATGGTGCAACATCTGCAAATCCATCAACGTAATAAACCACACTAACAAAATGAATAAAAATCACATGATCTTCTCAATAGATGCATAGAAAGCATCTGACAAGATACGGCATCTATTTATGATAAAAACTCTAAATAAAATGAGTATAGAAGGAAAATACCTCCACATAATAAAGGCCATATATGACCAAACCACAGCAACTACCATTCTCAATAGAGAAAACTACCATTCTCAATTTCAGAAAAACTGAAAGCTATCCCTCTAAGAACAGGAACCAGACAAGGAT
>NW_025799545.1:0-1152 GCF_021613505.1 Equus quagga
AGGAGAAATCAAAAAATTCCTGGAGACAAATGAAAATGAAAACATGACGTGCCAAAATCTATGGGATACAGCAAAAGCAGTTCTAACAGGGAAGTTTATAGTAATTCAGGCCTACCTCAACAAAGAAGAAAAATCCCAAATAAGTAATCTAACAGTGCATCTAAAGGTACTGGAAACAGAAGAAGAGACAAAGCTCAAAATCAGCACAAGGAAGGAAATAATAAAAATCAAAGCAGAAATAGATGAAATAGAGACTAAAAAAAGAATAGAAAAAATTACTGAAACCAAGATCTGGTTCTTTGAAAAGATAAACAAAATTGACAAACCCTTACCTCGACTCACCAAGTAAAAAAGAGAGAAGGCTCATATAAATAATATCAGAAATGAAAGAGGAGAACTTGCAACGGACACCTCAGAAATACAAAAGATAGCAAGAGAATACTATGAAAAGCTATACACCAACAAATTGGATAATTGTGGAGAAATGGATACATTCTTAGAAACATACAACCTTCCAAAACTGGACCAAGAAGAAGTAGAGAATTTGAGTAGACCAATCACCAGTAAGGAGATTGAAACAGCAATCAAAAACCTCCCAAAAAATTAAAGTCCAGGACCAGATGGGTTTCCTGGTGGATTCTACCAAACATTCAAAGAAGACTTAATACCTATCCTTCTCAAACTCTTCCGAAAAATTGAAGATTTGGAGAAGCTTCCTAACTCATTCTACAAGGCCAACATTATCCTGATACCAAAACCAGATGAGGACAACAGAAAAAAAGAAAATTACAGGCCAATATCACTGATGAACATCGATGCAAAAATCCTCAACAAAATATTAGCAAATCGAATACAACAATACATTACAAAGACCATACATCATGATCAAGTGGGTTTCATTCCAGGGATGCAGGGATGGTGCAACATCTGCAAATCCATCAACGTAATAAACCACACTAACAAAATGAAGAATAAAAATCACTTGATCATCTCAATAGATGCATAGAAAGCATCTGACAAGATACGGCATCTATTTTTGATAAAAACTCTAAATAAAATGAGTATACAAGGAAAATACCTCCATATAGTAATGGCCATATATGACCAAACCACAGCAACTACCATTCTCAATGGAGAAAAACTGAAAGCTAT
>NW_025799546.1:0-1964 GCF_021613505.1 Equus quagga
AGTAAACTAGGAAAGGGTTTCAAATGTCAGTTCTCCTCGCATCCTGGCAATGTACCTTCTTTTGTAATAAATTGTTCCTTTCTTCCTTTCCTTTTTAGCAGAGACTGAACAGGACAAAGGTAAGTTCTTATGATGTATTCCACTGTTTACCTGAGCCACTGTGTATGTCTATTTCTTTCTGTGTTTGTGTGTGTGTGTGTCTGAGAGTGAGTCAGCTACCCCTGGAAAGTGGTAATGTTAGATACTAAATATTAAGAAATTTGAAGTTGTTTTTGCTTTTCTCTCCTGTGAAATTGACACTGAATTTTCCAATTTTTTTTCAGAGGAACGTAAGAGAACGTTTGGTAAGTTTCTGAGATACCTCTACTTCGATAGGTCCTTAGCATGACTGGTTTCTTGGCCTCTTTGAGATACCCTGACATGTTATCTCTAATCCGTCCATTTGCATGCACATCTCTTGGTTCTTGACTGTTCCCTACCAAATTGGATGGTGTTGGGCTTCTCCCATTTTAAGTTCTGTCACTTTCCATTCCTCTTCCCTCAATCCACTTCCATTCCTGCTATTTGCATTTCATCCCAGGCCATCCCTGGAAACATTGGCTTCTTCTTTCCTGCAGACATTCCCCAGTGTTTCATGAAGTTGTTGGCGAAACGAAGGACATTACGTTGATAGGCCTATGGGTTTTATTCTATATATATTTCTGGAATATACCCTTGTTTAAGGCTTCTTTCGTATGTTCCCAGTTTGAGGGCCCATGACTATGCAACTCATACTTACCCAATACACCAAAAGAGAAGAGGAGATCCCAAACTGCTGAGTGAAGCATCTTTATCCATTGTGTGTTCTAAGCTGTTGTTTTTAACTGATATCATTCATTGGTCAAGTGTGAGATAAGAGTCACTCTCCCTCTCCCCTAGAACGTACTACCCAAGTCTTCCCATGCATCTAAATACGTTACATATTTCCTCCTAACTTTTAAAACATTTCCAACCACACTGATCGCTCTGTGTTCTTTAGCATTTTTATTGCCACAATGATCAAATCAGCAAGCTGCAATTTCTCCTAAATATTGGTAGAAGGATTGTACGACCTAAAGAATGTTCCAAGCTAATGTATCTCAATTCTGAATGTGTTATGTAACAAAACAGGCAGCTATCGTCCTAACGTGTTTCCCAAAGGACATGTAATAGAATCCTTACATTTTAATGTCCTCCTTTTCCAATGACGTTTTCCGGTTATACTCTTGTTTACTTTGCAATGGAACTTAAAAATTTATCTCTTCAATGTACATAGCATGTGTCATATGACTACTGGTCCAGATAGAGATTGGGACAGAAGGGTGCCTTTACTGTACGCTTCCTCCTCACTTTAGGAGTCCCTGTCTCATGTACGTGTGCATGCTTTCATCGTATTCTGAAAAACATGACAGCTCAACAAAAGAGGGCTGATTCATATTGTTACTCCTAGAAGAAATAGTCATTCCTCCTCTCCTGCTTTCCTTTCCTATCTTAATTCCTTTTGCACCAAGGAGTGGAGGGATGGAAAACAAGTGTGCCTCTGATGGCTGAGATGTCCTTTGGAAACTGAAGGTTCTGATTCTCACAAATATGGGTAAATTTGCATCACAGACTAAACTAGGAAAGTGTTTCAAATGTCCACTCTCCTCGCATCCTAGCATGGTACCTTCCTTTGTAATAAATTGTTCCTTTCTTCCTTTACTTTTCAGTGGAGACTGAACAGGACAAAGGTAAATTCCTATGATGTATCCCATGGTTTACCTGAGCCACTGTGTATGTCTCTTTCAGTGTGAGTGTCTGTATCTGTGTATATGTGTCTAAGAGTGAGGTCAGCTACAACTTGAAAGTGGTAATTTTGGATAGCGAATTTTATGAATTTGAAGTTGTTTTCACATTTCCATCCTGTCAAATTGACTCTGAATTTGCTATATTTTTTTTCAGAGGAA
>NW_025799547.1:0-1964 GCF_021613505.1 Equus quagga
TTCCTCTGAAAAAAAATATAGCAAATTCAGAGTCAATTTGACAGGATGGAAATGTGAAAACAACTTCAAATTCATAAAATTCGCTATCCAAAATTACCACTTTCAAGTTGTAGCTGACCTCACTCTTAGACACATATACACAGATACAGACACTCACACTGAAAGAGACATACACAGTGGCTCAGGTAAACCATGGGATACATCATAGGAATTTACCTTTGTCCTGTTCAGTCTCCACTGAAAAGTAAAGGAAGAAAGGAACAATTTATTACAAAGGAAGGTACCATGCTAGGATGCGAGGAGAGTGGACATTTGAAACACTTTCCTAGTTTAGTCTGTGATGCAAATTTACCCATATTTGTGAGAATCAGAACCTTCAGTTTCCAAAGGACATCTCAGCCATCAGAGGCACACTTGTTTTCCATCCCTCCACTCCTTGGTGCAAAAGGAATTAAGATAGGAAAGGAAAGCAGGAGAGGAGGAATGACTATTTCTTCTAGGAGTAACAATATGAATCAGCCCTCTTTTGTTGAGCTGTCATGTTTTTCAGAATACGATGAAAGCATGCACACGTACATGAGACAGGGACTCCTAAAGTGAGGAGGAAGCGTACAGTAAAGGCACCCTTCTGTCCCAATCTCTATCTGGACCAGTAGTCATATGACACATGCTATGTACATTGAAGAGATAAATTTTTAAGTTCCATTGCAAAGTAAACAAGAGTATAACCGGAAAACGTCATTGGAAAAGGAGGACATTAAAATGTAAGGATTCTATTACATGTCCTTTGGGAAACACGTTAGGACGATAGCTGCCTGTTTTGTTACATAACACATTCAGAATTGAGATACATTAGCTTGGAACATTCTTTAGGTCGTACAATCCTTCTACCAATATTTAGGAGAAATTGCAGCTTGCTGATTTGATCATTGTGGCAATAAAAATGCTAAAGAACACAGAGCGATCAGTGTGGTTGGAAATGTTTTAAAAGTTAGGAGGAAATATGTAACGTATTTAGATGCATGGGAAGACTTGGGTAGTACGTTCTAGGGGAGAGGGAGAGTGACTCTTATCTCACACTTGACCAATGAATGATATCAGTTAAAAACAACAGCTTAGAACACACAATGGATAAAGATGCTTCACTCAGCAGTTTGGGATCTCCTCTTCTCTTTTGGTGTATTGGGTAAGTATGAGTTGCATAGTCATGGGCCCTCAAACTGGGAACATACGAAAGAAGCCTTAAACAAGGGTATATTCCAGAAATATATATAGAATAAAACCCATAGGCCTATCAACGTAATGTCCTTCGTTTCGCCAACAACTTCATGAAACACTGGGGAATGTCTGCAGGAAAGAAGAAGCCAATGTTTCCAGGGATGGCCTGGGATGAAATGCAAATAGCAGGAATGGAAGTGGATTGAGGGAAGAGGAATGGAAAGTGACAGAACTTAAAATGGGAGAAGCCCAACACCATCCAATTTGGTAGGGAACAGTCAAGAACCAAGAGATGTGCATGCAAATGGACGGATTAGAGATAACATGTCAGGGTATCTCAAAGAGGCCAAGAAACCAGTCATGCTAAGGACCTATCGAAGTAGAGGTATCTCAGAAACTTACCAAACGTTCTCTTACGTTCCTCTGAAAAAAAATTGGAAAATTCAGTGTCAATTTCACAGGAGAGAAAAGCAAAAACAACTTCAAATTTCTTAATATTTAGTATCTAACATTACCACTTTCCAGGGGTAGCTGACTCACTCTCAGACACACACACACACAAACACAGAAAGAAATAGACATACACAGTGGCTCAGGTAAACAGTGGAATACATCATAAGAACTTACCTTTGTCCTGTTCAGTCTCTGCTAAAAAGGAAAGGAAGAAAGGAACAATTTATTACAAAAGAAGGTACATTGCCAGGATGCGAGGAGAACTGACATTTGAAACCCTTTCCTAGTTTACT
>NW_025799548.1:0-1017 GCF_021613505.1 Equus quagga
GAAGAACAAACAAAGCCCAAAGTCAGCAGATGGAGAGAAATAATAAAAATCAGAGCAGAAATAAATGCTATTGAAACAAAAAAGGCGGTAGAAAGGATCAATGAAACAAAGAGCTGGTTCCTTGAGAAGATAAATAAAATTGACAAGCCCCTAGCCAGACTTAGAAAGAAAAAAAAGGAGAAAGCTCAAATAAACAAAATCGGAACTGAAAGAGGAGAAATAACAACAGACTCCACAGAAATACAACGGATTATAAGAGAATGCTATGAAAAACTGTAGGCCAACAAAATGGATAACCTAGAGGAAATGGATAAATTCTTGGAATCCTATAATCTCCCAAAGGTCACTCAAGAAGAAGAAGACAATTTGCACAGACCAATCACAAGGAAAGAGATTGAAACAGCAATCAAAAACATCCCAAAGAAGAAAACCCCAGGACCAGATGGCTTTCCTGGGGAATTCTACCGAACTTTTAGATAGGATTTAATACCTATCCTTTTCAGGTTATTCCAAAAAATTAGGGAGGATGGAACACTTCCTAACACACTCTACGAGACCAACATCACGCTAATACCAAAGCCTGACAAGGACACCACGAAAAAAGAGAACTACAGGCCAATATCACTGATGAACATACATGCAAAAAATGTAAACCAAATTTTGGCAACCAGAATTCAGCAATTCATTGGAAGGATCATACATCATGATCAGGTGGGATGCATACCAGGGACACAGGGACGGTTCAACATCCTCAAATCAATCAATGTGATACACCACATCAACAAACTGAGGAATAAAAACAACATGATCATCTCAATAGATGCAGAGAAAGCATTTGACAAGATCCAACAGCCATTTATGATAAAAACTCTGAGCAAAATGGGCATAGAAGGGAACTACCTCAACATAATAAAGGCCATATATGAGAAACCCACAGCCAACATCATACTCAATGGGCAAAAACTGAGCACCATCCCCCTGAAATCAGGAACAAGACAAGGATGCCCTCTATCACCA
>NW_025799549.1:0-1017 GCF_021613505.1 Equus quagga
TGGTGATAGAGGGCATCCTTGTCTTGTTCCTGATTTCAGGGGGATGGTGCTCAGTTTTTGCCCATTGAGTATGATGTTGGCTGTGGGTTTCTCATATATGGCCTTTATTATGTTGAGGTAGTTCCCTTCTATGCCCATTTTGCTCAGAGTTTTTATCATAAATGGCTGTTGGATCTTGTCAAATGCTTTCTCTGCATCTATTGAGATGATCATGTTGTTTTTATTCCTCAGTTTGTTGATGTGGTGTATCACATTGATTGATTTGAGGATGTTGAACCGTCCCTGTGTCCCTGGTATGCATCCCACCTGATCATGATGTATGATCCTTCCAATGAATTGCTGAATTCTGGTTGCCAAAATTTGGTTTACATTTTTTGCATGTATGTTCATCAGTGATATTGGCCTGTAGTTCTCTTTTTTCGTGGTGTCCTTGTCAGGCTTTGGTATTAGCGTGATGTTGGTCTCGTAGAGTGTGTTAGGAAGTGTTCCATCCTCCCTAATTTTTTGGAATAACCTGAAAAGGATAGGTATTAAATCCTATCTAAAAGTTCGGTAGAATTCCCCAGGAAAGCCATCTGGTCCTGGGGTTTTCTTCTTTGGGATGTTTTTGATTGCTGTTTCAATCTCTTTCCTTGTGATTGGTCTGTGCAAATTGTCTTCTTCTTCTTGAGTGACCTTTGGGAGATTATAGGATTCCAAGAATTTATCCATTTCCTCTAGGTTATCCATTTTGTTGGCCTACAGTTTTTCATAGCATTCTCTTATAATCCGTTGTATTTCTGTGGAGTCTGTTGTTATTTCTCCTCTTTCAGTTCCGATTTTGTTTATTTGAGCTTTCTCCTTTTTTTTCTTTCTAAGTCTGGCTAGGGGCTTGTCAATTTTATTTATCTTCTCAAGGAACCAGCTCTTTGTTTCATTGATCCTTTCTACCGCCTTTTTTGTTTCAATAGCATTTATTTCTGCTCTGATTTTTATTATTTCTCTCCATCTGCTGACTTTGGGCTTTGTTTGTTCTTC
>NW_025799550.1:0-1046 GCF_021613505.1 Equus quagga
GAAGAACAAACAAAGCCCAAAGTCAGCAGATGGAGAGAAATAATAAATATCACAGCAGAAATAAATGAAATGAAAAAGGCGGTAAAAGGATCAATGAAACAAAGAGCTGGTTCTTTGAAAAGATAAATAAAATTGACAAGCCCCTAGCCAGACTTACAAAGAAAAAAAGGGAGAAAGCTCAAATAAACAAAATCAGAAATGAAAGAGGAGAAATAACAACAGACTCCACAGAAATACAACGGATTATAAGAGAATACTATGAAAAACTATATGCCAACAAAATGGATAACCTAGAGGAAATGGATAAATTCTTGGACTCCTACAATCTCCCAAAGGTCACTCAAGAAGAGGCAGACAATTTGCACAGACCAATCACAAGGAAAGAGATTGAAACAGCAATCAAAAACATCCCAAAGAAGAAAACCCCAGGACCAGATGGCTTTCCTGGGGAATTCTATCCAACTTTCAGAGAGGATTTAATACCTATCCTTTTCAAGCTATTCCAAAAAATTAGGGAGGATGGAACACTTCCTAACACATTCTACGAGGCCAACATGATGCTGATACCAAAGCCTGACAAGGACACCACGAAAAAAGAGAACTACGGGCCAATATCACTGATGAACATAGATGCAAAAATTCTAAACAAAATTTTGGCAACCAGAATTCAGTAACTCATCAAAAGAATCATACATCATGATCAAATGGGATTCATACCAGGGACACAGGGATGGTTCAGCATCCGCAAATCAATCAACGTGATACACCACATCAACAAACTGAGGAATAAAAACAACATGATCATCTCAATAGATTCAGAGAAAGCATTTAACAAGATTCAACAGCCATTTATGATAAAAACTCTGAATAAAATGGGCATAGAAGGGAACTACCTCAACATACTAAAGGCCATATACGACAAACCCACAGCCAACATCATACTCAATGGGCAAAAACTGAGTGCCATCTCTCTGAAATCAGGAACGAGACAAGGATGCTCTCTATCACCACTCTTATTTAACATAGTACTGGAGGTCCTGGCCAGA
>NW_025799551.1:0-1046 GCF_021613505.1 Equus quagga
TCTGGCCAGGACCTCCAGTACTATGTTAAATAAGAGTGGTGATAGAGAGCATCCTTGTCTCGTTCCTGATTTCAGAGAGATGGCACTCAGTTTTTGCCCATTGAGTATGATGTTGGCTGTGGGTTTGTCGTATATGGCCTTTAGTATGTTGAGGTAGTTCCCTTCTATGCCCATTTTATTCAGAGTTTTTATCATAAATGGCTGTTGAATCTTGTTAAATGCTTTCTCTGAATCTATTGAGATGATCATGTTGTTTTTATTCCTCAGTTTGTTGATGTGGTGTATCACGTTGATTGATTTGCGGATGCTGAACCATCCCTGTGTCCCTGGTATGAATCCCATTTGATCATGATGTATGATTCTTTTGATGAGTTACTGAATTCTGGTTGCCAAAATTTTGTTTAGAATTTTTGCATCTATGTTCATCAGTGATATTGGCCCGTAGTTCTCTTTTTTCGTGGTGTCCTTGTCAGGCTTTGGTATCAGCATCATGTTGGCCTCGTAGAATGTGTTAGGAAGTGTTCCATCCTCCCTAATTTTTTGGAATAGCTTGAAAAGGATAGGTATTAAATCCTCTCTGAAAGTTGGATAGAATTCCCCAGGAAAGCCATCTGGTCCTGGGGTTTTCTTCTTTGGGATGTTTTTGATTGCTGTTTCAATCTCTTTCCTTGTGATTGGTCTGTGCAAATTGTCTGCCTCTTCTTGAGTGACCTTTGGGAGATTGTAGGAGTCCAAGAATTTATCCATTTCCTCTAGGTTATCCATTTTGTTGGCATATAGTTTTTCATAGTATTCTCTTATAATCCGTTGTATTTCTGTGGAGTCTGTTGTTATTTCTCCTCTTTCATTTCTGATTTTGTTTATTTGAGCTTTCTCCCTTTTTTTCTTTGTAAGTCTGGCTAGGGGCTTGTCAATTTTATTTATCTTTTCAAAGAACCAGCTCTTTGTTTCATTGATCCTTTTACCGCCTTTTTCATTTCATTTATTTCTGCTGTGATATTTATTATTTCTCTCCATCTGCTGACTTTGGGCTTTGTTTGTTCTTC
>NW_025799552.1:0-311 GCF_021613505.1 Equus quagga
TTTTAAGGGAACAGGCCGGTCACAAAGTGAGCCTCGACAACCTCTACGGGGGAATCCTGAAGCCTGTGATTAGGGATTTCCCTCCCTGCCTCCCTCCTTCCCTCCTTCCTCACATCCCTCTTCCTTTCTCCCTTCTCTCCTCCCTTCTCTCCCTCCTCCCTTCTCTCCTCCTTTCCTTCCCTCCTCCCTTCCTTCCCCCTTCCTTCCTTCCCTCCTTCCCTCTTTCCTTTCTTCCTTCCTTCCCTACCCCCTTCCTCCCTTCCTTGCCTCCTTCCCTCCTTCCATCCTTCCTTTCATCCTTCCTTCCCTCC
>NW_025799552.1:411-681 GCF_021613505.1 Equus quagga
CTTCCTTCCTTCCCTACCCCCTTCCTCCCTTCCTTGCCTCCTTCCCTCCTTCCATCCTTCCTTTCCTCCTTCCTTCCCTCCTCCCTTCCCTCCTTCCTCCCTTCCTTTCTTCCTTCCTTCCTTCCTTCCTTCCCTCCTCCCTTCCTTCCTTCCCTCCTCCCTTCCTTCCTTCCTTCCCTCCTTTTCTCTTTCCTTCCTCCCCTCCTTCCTTGCCTCCTTCCTTCCTTCCTTCCATCCTTCCTTTCTTCCTTCCCTCCTTCCTTCCTTCCC
>NW_025799552.1:781-1126 GCF_021613505.1 Equus quagga
CCTTCCCTCCTTCCTTCCTTCCCTCCTTCCCTCCTTCCTCCCTTCCCTTCTTCCTTCCTTCCATCCTTCCTTGCTTCATTCCTTCATTCCCTCCCTCCCTCTTCCTTCCTTCCTTTCTTCCTTTCTCTCTTCCTTCCTTCCTTGCTTCTTCTCTCCAAAATGTGATCTCAACTCCAATAATAATAGTTTAACAAAATGTTTCGTGCGAGTGTTTTGAAGGGCTAATTTCTTTAGGAAAAAAGGCATTGCCAGGAGTTGTAATGTGTAACTGATTAGAGCAGAGTCTTGCTCACTTGAGAGTGTGCTGGAACCAGACAGGAATCTGCTATTATTTTTATTTTGCCT
>NW_025799553.1:0-345 GCF_021613505.1 Equus quagga
AGGCAAAATAAAAATAATAGCAGATTCCTGTCTGGTTCCAGCACACTCTCAAGTGAGCAAGACTCTGCTCTAATCAGTTACACATTACAACTCCTGGCAATGCCTTTTTTCCTAAAGAAATTAGCCCTTCAAAACACTCGCACGAAACATTTTGTTAAACTATTATTATTGGAGTTGAGATCACATTTTGGAGAGAAGAAGCAAGGAAGGAAGGAAGAGAGAAAGGAAGAAAGGAAGGAAGGAAGAGGGAGGGAGGGAATGAAGGAATGAAGCAAGGAAGGATGGAAGGAAGGAAGAAGGGAAGGGAGGAAGGAGGGAAGGAGGGAAGGAAGGAAGGAGGGAAGG
>NW_025799553.1:445-715 GCF_021613505.1 Equus quagga
GGGAAGGAAGGAAGGAGGGAAGGAAGAAAGGAAGGATGGAAGGAAGGAAGGAAGGAGGCAAGGAAGGAGGGGAGGAAGGAAAGAGAAAAGGAGGGAAGGAAGGAAGGAAGGGAGGAGGGAAGGAAGGAAGGGAGGAGGGAAGGAAGGAAGGAAGGAAGGAAGAAAGGAAGGGAGGAAGGAGGGAAGGGAGGAGGGAAGGAAGGAGGAAAGGAAGGATGGAAGGAGGGAAGGAGGCAAGGAAGGGAGGAAGGGGGTAGGGAAGGAAGGAAG
>NW_025799553.1:815-1126 GCF_021613505.1 Equus quagga
GGAGGGAAGGAAGGATGAAAGGAAGGATGGAAGGAGGGAAGGAGGCAAGGAAGGGAGGAAGGGGGTAGGGAAGGAAGGAAGAAAGGAAAGAGGGAAGGAGGGAAGGAAGGAAGGGGGAAGGAAGGGAGGAGGGAAGGAAAGGAGGAGAGAAGGGAGGAGGGAGAGAAGGGAGGAGAGAAGGGAGAAAGGAAGAGGGATGTGAGGAAGGAGGGAAGGAGGGAGGCAGGGAGGGAAATCCCTAATCACAGGCTTCAGGATTCCCCCGTAGAGGTTGTCGAGGCTCACTTTGTGACCGGCCTGTTCCCTTAAAA
>NW_025799554.1:0-1660 GCF_021613505.1 Equus quagga
ATTTTTTTCTCTCTCTGCAAAAAATGCCATTGGGATGTTGATTGGGATTTCACTGAATCTGTAGATTGCTTTGAATAGTATGGATATTTTAACAATATTACATCTTCCAATCCATGAACACTGGATATCTTTTCATTTATTTGTGTTTTCTTTAATTTTTTTGGCAATGTTTTGTAGTTTTTGGTGTATAAGTCTTCCACTTCCTTGGTTAAGTTTATTCCTAACTATCTCATTTTCTTTTTGGATACTATGGTAAGTGGAATTGTTTTCTTAATTTGCTTTTTAAATTGTTACTTCTTAGTGTATAGAAATGAAGCAGGTTTTTGTATGCTTATTTTATATCCTGCAACTTTACTGAATTCATTTATTAGTTCTGACAGTTTTTGTGTAGAACCTTTAGGGTTTTCTATGTATAAGATCATGTTGTTGTGAACAGACACAATTTTACTTTTTCTTCTCCTATTTGGATTCCTTTTATTTGTTTTTTTCTTGCCTAATTGCTCTAGCTAGGACTTCTAGTACTATGTTGAAATGGTGAGAGTGAGTATCCTTGTTTTATTCCTGATCTTAGAGAAAAAGCTTTCAGCTTTTTACCATTGAGTATGATGTTAGGTGTGGGCTTGTCATATATGGCCTCTATTATGTTGAGCATGCTTGAGCCCTCTTAAGGACTTCTTACACATGACTGGAGAGAATTTGAAGTGCAGGTGGCATGAGGTGGGGGGAATAAGCAAACAAAATCTAGGCAATAATATCTCTTAACCTCCTTACCACAAAATGGTGTGACCTAGATTTAACTCGTTTGTATAAATACAACATGCAGCCAAGAATAAGGTGAGATTCAGATCAAATGTAGAACAGGTAACAGATAAAAGAGAAGGGTCAATGATAATCCCTGAAACACTGGGGGGAATATACTTTCATGTTCTTTGTCATTCAGTGGATATGTAATGCGTAGGTAATTTCAATGACTACAAGGAAAATATAGACAAATAGGAATTCTAAGTCAGGGATCTTGGCGGCAAATTCTCATATATGTTCCTCCTGGGCATGTGTTCCGGGCTGAATTGTGTATCTCAAAAAGATATGTTAAGGTTCTAACTCCCAGTACCCAGGAATGTGAGCTTCTTTGGAAACAGAGCCTTTGCAGATGTAATTAATTAATATGATGTCATACAGGAGGATGGTGGGCCCTTAATCCAATATGGCTGATGATCTTATAAGAAGAGGAGGAGAGACATAAAGACAGAGACACACACGGAGAAGTTGATCATGTGATGATGGAGGCAGAGATTGGAGTGATGTATTTAAAAGTCAACGGATGTCAAAGATTGCCAGCAATACTAGAACCTAAGATAAGAGTATGGAACAGCTTCTCTCTTAGACCTTTCAGAGAAAACATGCCCGTGCTGACACCTTGTTTTTGGACTTCAAGCCTCTAGAATGCTGAGATAATAAATTTATATTGTCTTATGCTTCCCAGTTAGTGCTTGTTACAGCAGCCTTAGAAAATGAATATAGAATGGCTGACTGTTCATGGGGCAAAGAAGATATGAAGCAGTTTAGAGAGGAGAAGTTAGTCAAGAAATGCCATGGAGAAAATTCACAGAGATCTGGTCACAGACTATTGTCAAGTTAGTTGAATACTACACCGTTAGGC
>NW_025799555.1:0-1660 GCF_021613505.1 Equus quagga
ATTTTTTTCTCTCTCTGCAAAAAATGCCATTGGGATGTTGATTGGGACTTCACTGAATCTGTAGATTGCTTTGAATAGTATGGATATTTTAACAATATTACATCTTCCAATCCATGAACACTGGATATCTTTTCATTTATTTGTGTTTTCTTTAATTTTTTTGGCAATGTTTTGTAGTTTTTGGTGTATAAGTCTTCCACTTCCTTGGTTAAGTTTATTCCTAACTATCTCATTTTCTTTTTGGATACTATGGTAAGTGGAATTGTTTTCTTAATTTGCTTTTTAAATTGTTACTTCTTAGTGTATAGAAATGAAGCAGGTTTTTGTATGCTTATTTTATATCCTGCAACTTTACTGAATTCATTTATTAGTTCTGACAGTTTTTGTGTAGAACCTTTAGGGTTTTCTATGTATAAGATCATGTTGTTGTGAACAGACACAATTTTACTTTTTCTTCTCCTATTTGGATTCCTTTTATTTGTTTTTTCTTGCCTAATTGCTCTAGCTAGGACTTCTAGTACTATGTTGAAATGGTGAGAGTGAGTATCCTTGTTTTATTCCTGATCTTAGAGAAAAAGCTTTCAGCTTTTTACCATTGAGTATGATGTTAGGTGTGGGCTTGTCATATATGGCCTCTATTATGTTGAGCATGCTTGAGCCCTCTTAAGGACTTCTTACACATGACTGGAGAGAATTTGAAGTGCAGGTGGCATGAGGTGGGGGGAATAAGCAAACAAAATCTAGGCAATAATATCTCTTAACCTCCTTACCACAAAACGGTGTGACCTAGATTTAACTCGTTTGTATAAATACAACATGCAGCCAAGAATAAGGTGAGATTCAGATCAAATGTAGAACAGGTAACAGATAAAAGAGAAGGGTCAATGATAATCCCTGAAACACTGGGGGGAATATACTTTCATGTTCTTTGTCATTCAGTGGATATGTAATGCGTAGGTAATTTCAATGACTACAAGGAAAATATAGACAAATAGGAATTCTAAGTCAGGGATCTTGGCGGCAAATTCTCATATATGTTCCTCCTGGGCATGTGTTCCGGGCTGAATTGTGTATCTCAAAAAGATATGTTAAGGTTCTAACTCCCAGTACCCAGGAATGTGAGCTTCTTTGGAAACAGAGCCTTTGCAGATGTAATTAATTAATATGATGTCATACAGGAGGATGGTGGGCCCTTAATCCAATATGGCTGATGATCTTATAAGAAGAGGAGGAGAGACATAAAGACAGAGACACACACGGAGAAGTTGATCATGTGATGATGGAGGCAGAGATTGGAGTGATGTATTTAAAAGTCAACGGATGTCAAAGATTGCCAGCAATACTAGAACCTAAGATAAGAGTATGGAACAGCTTCTCTCTTAGACCTTTCAGAGAAAACATGCCCCTGCTGACACCTTGTTTTTGGACTTCAAGCCTCTAGAATGCTGAGATAATAAATTTATATTGTCTTATGCTTTCCCAGTTAGTGCTTGTTACAGCAGCCTTAGGAAATGAATATAGAATGGCTGACTGTTCATGGGGCAAAGAAGATATGAAGCAGTTTAGAGAGGAGAAGTTAGTCAAGAAATGCCATGGAGAAAATTCACAGAGAACTGGTCACAGACTATTGTCAAGTTAGTTGAATACTACACCGTTAGGC
>NW_025799556.1:0-1660 GCF_021613505.1 Equus quagga
GCCTAACGGTGTAGTATTCAACTAACTTGACAATAGTCTGTGACCAGATCTCTGTGAATTTTCTCCATGGCATTTCTTGACTAACTTCTCCTCTCTAAACTGCTTCATATCTTCTTTGCCCCATGAACAGTCAGCCATTCTATATTCATTTTCTAAGGCTGCTGTAACAAGCACTAACTGGGAAGCATAAGACAATATAAATTTATTATCTCAGCATTCTAGAGGCTTGAAGTCCAAAAACAAGGTGTCAGCACGGGCATGTTTTCTCTGAAAGGTCTAAGAGAGAAGCTGTTCCATACTCTTATCTTAGGTTCTAGTATTGCTGGCAATCTTTGACATCCGTTGACTTTTAAATACATCACTCCAATCTCTGCCTCCATCATCACATGATCAACTTCTCCGTGTGTGTCTCTGTCTTTATGTCTCTCCTCCTCTTCTTATAAGATCATCAGCCATATTGGATTAAGGGCCCACCATCCTCCTGTATGACATCATATTAATTAATTACATCTGCAAAGGCTCTGTTTCCAAAGAAGCTCACATTCCTGGGTACTGGGAGTTAGAACCTTAACATATCTTTTTGAGATACACAATTCAGCCCGGAACACATGCCCAGGAGGAACATATATGAGAATTTGCCGCCAAGATCCCTGACTTAGAATTCCTATTTGTCTATATTTTCCTTGTAGTCATTGAAATTACCTACGCATTACATATCCACTGAATGACAAAGAACATGAAAGTATATTCCCCCCAGTGTTTCAGGGATTATCATTGACCCTTCTCTTTTATCTGTTACCTGTTCTACATTTGATCTGAATCTCACCTTATTCTTGGCTGCATGTTGTATTTATACAAACGAGTTAAATCTAGGTCACACCATTTTGTGGTAAGGAGGTTAAGAGATATTATTGCCTAGATTTTGTTTGCTTATTCCCCCCACCTCATGCCACCTGCACTTCAAATTCTCTCCAGTCATGTGTAAGAAGTCCTTAAGAGGGCTCAAGCATGCTCAACATAATAGAGGCCATATATGACAAGCCCACACCTAACATCATACTCAATGGTAAAAAGCTGAAAGCTTTTTCTCTAAGATCAGGAATAAAACAAGGATACTCACTCTCACCATTTCAACATAGTACTAGAAGTCCTAGCTAGAGCAATTAGGCAAGAAAAAAACAAATAAAAGGAATCCAAATAGGAGAAGAAAAAGTAAAATTGTGTCTGTTCACAACAACATGATCTTATACATAGAAAACCCTAAAGGTTCTACACAAAAACTGTCAGAACTAATAAATGAATTCAGTAAAGTTGCAGGATATAAAATAAGCATACAAAAACCTGCTTCATTTCTATACACTAAGAAGTAACAATTTAAAAAGCAAATTAAGAAAACAATTCCACTTACCATAGTATCCAAAAAGAAAATGAGATAGTTAGGAATAAACTTAACCAAGGAAGTGGAAGACTTATACACCAAAAACTACAAAACATTGCCAAAAAAATTAAAGAAAACACAAATAAATGAAAAGATATCCAGTGTTCATGGATTGGAAGATGTAATATTGTTAAAATATCCATACTATTCAAAGCAATCTACAGATTCAGTGAAATCCCAATCAACATCCCAATGGCATTTTTTGCAGAGAGAGAAAAAAAT
>NW_025799557.1:0-1660 GCF_021613505.1 Equus quagga
GCCTAACGGTGTAGTATTCAACTAACTTGACAATAGTCTGTGACCAGTTCTCTGTGAATTTTCTCCATGGCATTTCTTGACTAACTTCTCCTCTCTAAACTGCTTCATATCTTCTTTGCCCCATGAACAGTCAGCCATTCTATATTCATTTCCTAAGGCTGCTGTAACAAGCACTAACTGGGAAAGCATAAGACAATATAAATTTATTATCTCAGCATTCTAGAGGCTTGAAGTCCAAAAACAAGGTGTCAGCAGGGGCATGTTTTCTCTGAAAGGTCTAAGAGAGAAGCTGTTCCATACTCTTATCTTAGGTTCTAGTATTGCTGGCAATCTTTGACATCCGTTGACTTTTAAATACATCACTCCAATCTCTGCCTCCATCATCACATGATCAACTTCTCCGTGTGTGTCTCTGTCTTTATGTCTCTCCTCCTCTTCTTATAAGATCATCAGCCATATTGGATTAAGGGCCCACCATCCTCCTGTATGACATCATATTAATTAATTACATCTGCAAAGGCTCTGTTTCCAAAGAAGCTCACATTCCTGGGTACTGGGAGTTAGAACCTTAACATATCTTTTTGAGATACACAATTCAGCCCGGAACACATGCCCAGGAGGAACATATATGAGAATTTGCCGCCAAGATCCCTGACTTAGAATTCCTATTTGTCTATATTTTCCTTGTAGTCATTGAAATTACCTACGCATTACATATCCACTGAATGACAAAGAACATGAAAGTATATTCCCCCCAGTGTTTCAGGGATTATCATTGACCCTTCTCTTTTATCTGTTACCTGTTCTACATTTGATCTGAATCTCACCTTATTCTTGGCTGCATGTTGTATTTATACAAACGAGTTAAATCTAGGTCACACCGTTTTGTGGTAAGGAGGTTAAGAGATATTATTGCCTAGATTTTGTTTGCTTATTCCCCCCACCTCATGCCACCTGCACTTCAAATTCTCTCCAGTCATGTGTAAGAAGTCCTTAAGAGGGCTCAAGCATGCTCAACATAATAGAGGCCATATATGACAAGCCCACACCTAACATCATACTCAATGGTAAAAAGCTGAAAGCTTTTTCTCTAAGATCAGGAATAAAACAAGGATACTCACTCTCACCATTTCAACATAGTACTAGAAGTCCTAGCTAGAGCAATTAGGCAAGAAAAAACAAATAAAAGGAATCCAAATAGGAGAAGAAAAAGTAAAATTGTGTCTGTTCACAACAACATGATCTTATACATAGAAAACCCTAAAGGTTCTACACAAAAACTGTCAGAACTAATAAATGAATTCAGTAAAGTTGCAGGATATAAAATAAGCATACAAAAACCTGCTTCATTTCTATACACTAAGAAGTAACAATTTAAAAAGCAAATTAAGAAAACAATTCCACTTACCATAGTATCCAAAAAGAAAATGAGATAGTTAGGAATAAACTTAACCAAGGAAGTGGAAGACTTATACACCAAAAACTACAAAACATTGCCAAAAAAATTAAAGAAAACACAAATAAATGAAAAGATATCCAGTGTTCATGGATTGGAAGATGTAATATTGTTAAAATATCCATACTATTCAAAGCAATCTACAGATTCAGTGAAGTCCCAATCAACATCCCAATGGCATTTTTTGCAGAGAGAGAAAAAAAT
>NW_025799558.1:0-1138 GCF_021613505.1 Equus quagga
ACACTTATATCAATAACATTTACCCACATAATACCAACTAAGAAAGATTATCATCAGTTTCTGACAATGCTTCCAAAGTAAGTTAACAGACCAAACAAGCCTAATTAGTTTAGAATCTTCCACCTTATAGGAAGAGAGAGCAAATTTTCTCTGTGAAGTCTCAGGGGCCCTCTGAAAATCCTCAGAGAAATTCTCTTCCTTCATTCAGGTCAAAGGAAAACCTTTATTTAGGACTGGAATAAATTTTTTTTTTTGAGAGAGAAGCTTGTCAAAAATATCAAAAGGTTCTTAAAACACTTATTTAAACAATGCTCACAGTGAAACAATGCTTAGGTATTGTGGGGACCTGGAATTGGCCACCCCAAGATATGTCACTTTGGCATCAGGATTATTTGAGGCTGATTGCTTTTGATAAACTGGGACAGGGAAGGAGGCTCTGAGGAATGGAACTTGCTCTTCCTTAGGACACATTTACATTTGTAAGGTAAATCTCTATCTGTAAAAGCTGCCTCCCTCTCTGTACCAGGAAGAAGAAAGGAGATGACCTTCTCTCTAAAAACTCTTAATCAATACCAAAGGCAATGACTTAAAATCTGCATTTTATTGTGCTAGTCTGGTAACCTCCTGTAACTGACTTCCCTCCCCCTCCCAACTTTGGCATTCCTTAAGGATTAAGCATCTTTCCTTAGGCTAGGAACCCATTGCTGCTGCGCTCACCTGTGACCGCCCAGCTCCAGGCATAGACTTGCCTCCTGCTACGCCCACCGAGATAGCAGACCACTACCTGCTGTGTCCATCAAGCACTGTGCCAACAGGGCAATCTTGTGACTATTGTGGGAGGGACATTTCAATCACATGTGAAACACCCTGTTTGGGGCTATATAACCACTCTGTGCACCCCACTTCTTCGGTGCCCTTTCTTCCTTCGGGAAGAAAGGCCCCGGGCCATGGTTCCTCATAAAGCTTTGTTTAATTTTCTCTTGCTATTCTGTCTCATGTGAATTTAATTCGTTCTCCAGCTAGACGAACCCCCATTTGGGGAGAGGAAATGTCCTCCTCCCCTACAGTATCAACAGCAAAAAAAAAAAAAAAACTTAATAGAGCGACCTCTGTCTTTTTGCACCTAGGAAACATAAAC
>NW_025799559.1:0-1138 GCF_021613505.1 Equus quagga
GTTTATGTTTCCTAGGTGCAAAAAGACAGAGGTCGCTCTATTAAGTTTTTTTTTTTTTTTTGCTGTTGATACTGTAGGGGAGGAGGACATTTCCTCTCCCCAAATGGGGGTTCGTCTAGCTGGAGAACGAATTAAATTCACATGAGACAGAATAGCAAGAGAAAATTAAACAAAGCTTTATGAGGAACCATGGCCCGGGGCCTTTCTTCCCGAAGGAAGAAAGGGCACCGAAGAAGTGGGGTGCACAGAGTGGTTATATAGCCCCAAACAGGGTGTTTCACATGTGATTGAAATGTCCCTCCCACAATAGTCACAAGATTGCCCTGTTGGCACAGTGCTTGATGGACACAGCAGGTAGTGGTCTGCTATCTCGGTGGGCGTAGCAGGAGGCAAGTCTATGCCTGGAGCTGGGCGGTCACAGGTGAGCGCAGCAGCAATGGGTTCCTAGCCTAAGGAAAGATGCTTAATCCTTAAGGAATGCCAAAGTTGGGAGGGGGAGGGAAGTCAGTTACAGGAGGTTACCAGACTAGCACAATAAAATGCAGATTTTAAGTCATTGCCTTTGGTATTGATTAAGAGTTTTTAGAGAGAAGGTCATCTCCTTTCTTCTTCCTGGTACAGAGAGGGAGGCAGCTTTTACAGATAGAGATTTACCTTACAAATGTAAATGTGTCCTAAGGAAGAGCAAGTTCCATTCCTCAGAGCCTCCTTCCCTGTCCCAGTTTATCAAAAGCAATCAGCCTCAAATAATCCTGATGCCAAAGTGACATATCTTGGGGTGGCCAATTCCAGGTCCCCACAATACCTAAGCATTGTTTCACTGTGAGCATTGTTTAAATAAGTGTTTTAAGAACCTTTTGATATTTTTGACAAGCTTCTCTCTCAAAAAAAAAAATTTATTCCAGTCCTAAATAAAGGTTTTCCTTTGACCTGAATGAAGGAAGAGAATTTCTCTGAGGATTTTCAGAGGGCCCCTGAGACTTCACAGAGAAAATTTGCTCTCTCTTCCTATAAGGTGGAAGATTCTAAACTAATTAGGCTTGTTTGGTCTGTTAACTTACTTTGGAAGCATTGTCAGAAACTGATGATAATCTTTCTTAGTTGGTATTATGTGGGTAAATGTTATTGATATAAGTGT
>NW_025799560.1:0-1103 GCF_021613505.1 Equus quagga
AGGTTTGCTATCCATCAACTGACCTTTTTTTTTTCCTGAGGAAGATTCGCCCTGAGCTAACATGCCAATCTTCCTCTATTTTTAGTATGTGGGCTGCCAGCACAGCATGGCCACTAACAGAGTGATGTGGGTCCACACTGGAGAACCAAACCCAGGCTGCCAAAGTGGAGTGCCCGGAACTTAACCACTAGGCCACAGGGCTGGCCCATCAACTGATTTTAGCTAAGCCTGTTTTTAACTAAGCCAAGAACCAAAAAGTAAACCAAGATCTTTGAGGGGAGCTTAAATATGCCACAAATATGCCCAAGTCAGTGAGGCTTTACTCAAAGGAGAATCCCTGAGGTCCATTATTGTAGCCCATTAACCTTTATAAACAGTTGTAAAAAATTTAATTAATTGGCTTCTACCAAAGATTAGAATCTTGTGCTAATCTTTACTAATGATGCAATAGAAGAAAAATAGGCATTAAATAAATATGCAAATAGCTACTGTTCTGTGTGAGGCTATTAAACAACAAAAAAAGCAAACAGGACATTATGAAAGGGTCCAACAGAGGGATCAGACCTTATCTAGATGTGGGGAGGGGCGGTGATCAAGAAACTAATATGTAAGAGTAGATCTGAAAATGAGTAGCAGTTAGGCTTGATGACAGGAGAGATGGCTAAGCCTTCTAGGCTGAGGGAACAGCATGTGCACAGGCTTTGAGTCAAAGAGGAAAGTGGAACAGAAAGACATGCAGTGTGGCCAGAGCATACAGAATGAGGCAGAGTAAGTGCAAGATGCGATGCCAGAGGCCACTGGTCCAGATTACACATTGCAGGTCATTCTGAGGCAGCTGGGGTGGTCTCCTAAATGTAACGGGAGGATTACCACCACTGGAGGATTTTAAGCTGGGGCCTAATGAGCTCATACGGCGTCTCTAGCTGCTAGAGCAGAATGGGGGGGGAACCCAAAAGTGTGAGGTTGTATCAACACACTTGGCTGACTGATCAAAGAAAGGAGAGCAGGGCCTAGGATTGCTTCCCAGGCTTCTCTGAAGGAGTGAATAAATGCAGGCAGCATTTCCTGTGGGAAGCAACACTATAAGTAATCCAGAAAAGCAC
>NW_025799561.1:0-1103 GCF_021613505.1 Equus quagga
GTGCTTTTCTGGATTACTTATAGTGTTGCTTCCCACAGGAAATGCTGCCTGCATTTATTCACTCCTTCAGAGAAGCCTGGGAAGCAATCCTAGGCCCTGCTCTCCTTTCTTTGATCAGTCAGCCAAGTGTGTTGATACAACCTCACACTTTTGGGTTCCCCCCCCATTCTGCTCTAGCAGCTAGAGACGCCGTATGAGCTCATTAGGCCCCAGCTTAAAATCCTCCAGTGGTGGTAATCCTCCCGTTACATTTAGGAGACCACCCCAGCTGCCTCAGAATGACCTGCAATGTGTAATCTGGACCAGTGGCCTCTGGCATCGCATCTTGCACTTACTCTGCCTCATTCTGTATGCTCTGGCCACACTGCATGTCTTTCTGTTCCACTTTCCTCTTTGACTCAAAGCCTGTGCACATGCTGTTCCCTCAGCCTAGAAGGCTTAGCCATCTCTCCTGTCATCAAGCCTAACTGCTACTCATTTTCAGATCTACTCTTACATATTAGTTTCTTGATCACCGCCCCTCCCCACATCTAGATAAGGTCTGATCCCTCTGTTGGACCCTTTCATAATGTCCTGTTTGCTTTTTTTGTTGTTTAATAGCCTCACACAGAACAGTAGCTATTTGCATATTTATTTAATGCCTATTTTTCTTCTATTGCATCATTAGTAAAGATTAGCACAAGATTCTAATCTTTGGTAGAAGCCAATTAATTAAATTTTTTACAACTGTTTATAAAGGTTAATGGGCTACAATAATGGACCTCAGGGATTCTCCTTTGAGTAAAGCCTCACTGACTTGGGCATATTTGTGGCATATTTAAGCTCCCCTCAAAGATCTTGGTTTACTTTTTGGTTCTTGGCTTAGTTAAAAACAGGCTTAGCTAAAATCAGTTGATGGGCCAGCCCTGTGGCCTAGTGGTTAAGTTCCGGGCACTCCACTTTGGCAGCCTGGGTTTGGTTCTCCAGTGTGGACCCACATCACTCTGTTAGTGGCCATGCTGTGCTGGCAGCCCACATACTAAAAATAGAGGAAGATTGGCATGTTAGCTCAGGGCGAATCTTCCTCAGGAAAAAAAAAAGGTCAGTTGATGGATAGCAAACCT
>NW_025799562.1:0-837 GCF_021613505.1 Equus quagga
TGCCCGGGCAATCCTCTGATGCGCAATGATCGTGTCATCTCCTAGCAGTCTGCCGATTCCACCTTGGCAGGTCCCATGTTTTCCTTCCTTCTTCCTTTGGGGAAGTGTCCCAGATGCGTTCATGGATTGTAAAAGCCTCACGGTTCTTTTTCTGGTGCGTATTGATAACGTGACCTCACCATTGCTACTTAGTTTATGATCCCTGTCCGCACCGGACCGTCAAATCTATATTTCCTAACACTGCTAATGTGAGCTGCACCCGTGATGTGAAACAGTGAGGCCTGGGCCGGCCAAGCGGAACGTGGGCACTTACCCGCTCCGCCACAGGGCCGGCCCTGAATTGGACTTTTGGACCAACCTTTTGCCTGGGCTTGGGAACACGTGGGCCTGTTTGGATTATTCGTGAAGGTGATTAGTAGGAACATCATGGACGGGAACGTTTTCCGTTGGTTCCTGGGCTTTGCACGGATGAGGTTCTCCTGGTAGGATTCCTCTTCATGTATTTGGAATGGTCTACCTTTCTGTAGCATCAGTAAGCCTTTTGAGGTGATTTTCCGTCCTTGGAAGTTCACCTTCTCTAATCTCTTTCAGCCCCCAAAGCTGTATGCCGTCATTCTGGACCCCTTTTTGGATTTGTGCTTTTAGGTGGATCTATTGCCATAACCCTGCATTAGAACACCCTATGTCTTTCAGGTTTACATCCTCATCGATTTAGACTTCCTTGTAGGTTCCATCCTCTTCACCAGCCTAAGCCGAATCACAGGCCCTCACCACACACTTGTGCCTCATCATCTCTTTCACCCTCCCCCACCGCCCCGCTTTGCCTCTGGGCACCCC
>NW_025799562.1:937-1170 GCF_021613505.1 Equus quagga
CAGACCCATGCAACAGAATCGCCTGTCCGCACCGGACCATGAAATCTATATTTCCTAGCACTGCTAATGTGATCTGCACCCGTGATGTGAAACAGTGAGGCCTGGGCCGGCCAAGCGGAACGTGGGCCCTTACCCGCTCCCCCACAGGTCCGGCCCTGAATTGGACTTTTGGACCAACCTTTTGCCTGAGCTTGGGAACACGTGGGCCTGTTTGGATTATTCGTGAAGGTGAT
>NW_025799563.1:0-233 GCF_021613505.1 Equus quagga
ATCACCTTCACGAATAATCCAAACAGGCCCACGTGTTCCCAAGCTCAGGCAAAAGGTTGGTCCAAAAGTCCAATTCAGGGCCGGACCTGTGGGGGAGCGGGTAAGGGCCCACGTTCCGCTTGGCCGGCCCAGGCCTCACTGTTTCACATCACGGGTGCAGATCACATTAGCAGTGCTAGGAAATATAGATTTCATGGTCCGGTGCGGACAGGCGATTCTGTTGCATGGGTCTG
>NW_025799563.1:333-1170 GCF_021613505.1 Equus quagga
GGGGTGCCCAGAGGCAAAGCGGGGCGGTGGGGGAGGGTGAAAGAGATGATGAGGCACAAGTGTGTGGTGAGGGCCTGTGATTCGGCTTAGGCTGGTGAAGAGGATGGAACCTACAAGGAAGTCTAAATCGATGAGGATGTAAACCTGAAAGACATAGGGTGTTCTAATGCAGGGTTATGGCAATAGATCCACCTAAAAGCACAAATCCAAAAAGGGGTCCAGAATGACGGCATACAGCTTTGGGGGCTGAAAGAGATTAGAGAAGGTGAACTTCCAAGGACGGAAAATCACCTCAAAAGGCTTACTGATGCTACAGAAAGGTAGACCATTCCAAATACATGAAGAGGAATCCTACCAGGAGAACCTCATCCGTGCAAAGCCCAGGAACCAACGGAAAACGTTCCCGTCCATGATGTTCCTACTAATCACCTTCACGAATAATCCAAACAGGCCCACGTGTTCCCAAGCCCAGGCAAAAGGTTGGTCCAAAAGTCCAATTCAGGGCCGGCCCTGTGGCGGAGCGGGTAAGTGCCCACGTTCCGCTTGGCCGGCCCAGGCCTCACTGTTTCACATCACGGGTGCAGCTCACATTAGCAGTGTTAGGAAATATAGATTTGACGGTCCGGTGCGGACAGGGATCATAAACTAAGTAGCAATGGTGAGGTCACGTTATCAATACGCACCAGAAAAAGAACCGTGAGGCTTTTACAATCCATGAACGCATCTGGGACACTTCCCCAAAGGAAGAAGGAAGGAAAACATGGGACCTGCCAAGGTGGAATCGGCAGACTGCTAGGAGATGACACGATCATTGCGCATCAGAGGATTGCCCGGGCA
>NW_025799564.1:0-1314 GCF_021613505.1 Equus quagga
TCATCTCCTAGCACTCTGCCGATTCCACCTTGGCAGGTCCCATGTTTTCCTTCCTTCTTCCTTTGGGGAAGTGTCCCAGATGCGTTCATGGATTGTAAAAGCCTCACGGTTCTTTTTCTGCTGCGTATTGATAACGTGACCTCACCATTGCTACTTAGTTTATGATCCCTGTCCGCACCGGACCGTGAAATCTATATTTCCTAACACTGCTAATGTGAGCTGCACCCGTGATGTGAAACAGTGAGGCCTGGGCCGGCCAAGCGGAACGTGGGCACTTACCCACTCCGCCACAGGGCCGGCCCTGAATTGGACTTTTGGACCAACCTTTTGCCTGAGCTTGGGAACACGTGGGCCTGTTTGGATTATTCGTGAAGGTGATTAGTAGTAACATCCTGGACGGTAACCTTTTCCGTTGGTGCATGGGTTTAGCAGGCAGCATGTTCTGTGGGTAGTATTCCTCTTCATCTATTTGGAATGGGCTACCTTTCTGTAGCAGCAGTACGCATTTTGAGGTGATTTTCCAGCCTTGGAAGTTCACCTTCTCTAATCTCTTTCAGCCCCAAAGCTTTATGCCGTCATTCTGGACCCCATTTTGGATTTATTGCTTTTAGGTGAATTTATTGCCGCAACCCTGCATTAGAACATCCTATATCTTTCCGATTTGCATCCTCATCGAGGTAGACTTCCGTGTAGCTTACATCATCTTCCTCTGCGTAAGCCTCATAGCAGGCCCTCACCACACACTTGTGCCTCATCATCTGTTTCACCCTCTCACACCTCCCCGCTTTGTCTCTGGGAACCCCCAATCAAATGTCCCGTGCCACCTGTTCCTGACCGCTTGTTTTTTCTTCTCCTCTTAAGTGAGGTCCTACGGTACTTGCCTTTCTCCCTGGGCCTTGTTTCACTTCCCTAAAACCATCACAGCCATTCTGGTGGTCACAAATGGCTGGAGTGCATCCTTGTTTCCTGCTGACAGGTATGCCATTGCGTGGCTATAGCCCATCTTCCTTCTGCACTCGTCCCTTGCTGGGCTCCAGGGAGGCTTCCAAGTCTTGGGTAGTGGGAGCGACGCTGTGGTGAACTCAGCGGTGCACATGTCTTTATGCAGGAGGGTTTCCGAGTTCTTCGGATCAACACGCCGCAGAGGAATAGCTGGATCATATGGGACATGGATTCTTAAAGTTCTGAGGCAGTTCCACAGCGCTTGGCGTAGTGGCTGCACCGGTCTGCACGCCCACCAACGGTGCAGGAGGCTTCCCTTCTCTCCACCTCCTCTCTGACACTTGTTGCTTCCTGTCTGCTTCCTTATAGCCA
>NW_025799565.1:0-1314 GCF_021613505.1 Equus quagga
TGGCTATAAGGAAGCAGACAGGAAGCAACAAGTGTCAGAGAGGAGGTGGAGAGAAGGGAAGCCTCCTGCACCGTTGGTGGGCGTGCAGACCGGTGCAGCCACTACGCCAAGCGCTGTGGAACTGCCTCAGAACTTTAAGAATCCATGTCCCATATGATCCAGCTATTCCTCTGCGGCGTGTTGATCCGAAGAACTCGGAAACCCTCCTGCATAAAGACATGTGCACCGCTGAGTTCACCACAGCGTCGCTCCCACTACCCAAGACTTGGAAGCCTCCCTGGAGCCCAGCAAGGGACGAGTGCAGAAGGAAGATGGGCTATAGCCACGCAATGGCATACCTGTCAGCAGGAAACAAGGATGCACTCCAGCCATTTGTGACCACCAGAATGGCTGTGATGGTTTTAGGGAAGTGAAACAAGGCCCAGGGAGAAAGGCAAGTACCGTAGGACCTCACTTAAGAGGAGAAGAAAAAACAAGCGGTCAGGAACAGGTGGCACGGGACATTTGATTGGGGGTTCCCAGAGACAAAGCGGGGAGGTGTGAGAGGGTGAAACAGATGATGAGGCACAAGTGTGTGGTGAGGGCCTGCTATGAGGCTTACGCAGAGGAAGATGATGTAAGCTACACGGAAGTCTACCTCGATGAGGATGCAAATCGGAAAGATATAGGATGTTCTAATGCAGGGTTGCGGCAATAAATTCACCTAAAAGCAATAAATCCAAAATGGGGTCCAGAATGACGGCATAAAGCTTTGGGGCTGAAAGAGATTAGAGAAGGTGAACTTCCAAGGCTGGAAAATCACCTCAAAATGCGTACTGCTGCTACAGAAAGGTAGCCCATTCCAAATAGATGAAGAGGAATACTACCCACAGAACATGCTGCCTGCTAAACCCATGCACCAACGGAAAAGGTTACCGTCCAGGATGTTACTACTAATCACCTTCACGAATAATCCAAACAGGCCCACGTGTTCCCAAGCTCAGGCAAAAGGTTGGTCCAAAAGTCCAATTCAGGGCCGGCCCTGTGGCGGAGTGGGTAAGTGCCCACGTTCCGCTTGGCCGGCCCAGGCCTCACTGTTTCACATCACGGGTGCAGCTCACATTAGCAGTGTTAGGAAATATAGATTTCACGGTCCGGTGCGGACAGGGATCATAAACTAAGTAGCAATGGTGAGGTCACGTTATCAATACGCAGCAGAAAAAGAACCGTGAGGCTTTTACAATCCATGAACGCATCTGGGACACTTCCCCAAAGGAAGAAGGAAGGAAAACATGGGACCTGCCAAGGTGGAATCGGCAGAGTGCTAGGAGATGA
>NW_025799566.1:0-1287 GCF_021613505.1 Equus quagga
TGTTGTGTTCTGAACCTGTAAACCCTGGGCTGCCAAACTGGAGTACACGAACTTAACCTCTATGCCACTGGCCAGCCCCTTAAATTTTTCTTTTATGATGTGTGTTTTCTGTGTCCTATCTAAGAAATCTTTGCCTGCTTCAACCATTTGTTGAGAAGACTTTTCTTTTTCAACTGAATTTTCTGGGCATCTTTGTTGAACATTTTTTCAATATTTCAATAAACATATGGATTTACTTTTGGAATCTCTATTCCAATAATTTTCATTTTTTGTGTGTATTTTTGGTCTGGGGATCACATATGCTCTTAAAAATTATTGAGGACCACATATAGCTTTTTTTGTTTATGTGGGTATCTATCTATCAATATTTGCTGCATTAGAAACTGATAAATTGTAAAATATATATGTCTTAGTTTACATGAAATCAACAAACAACACACTTCTATAAAAACGTCTACATATTCCAAAATAAAAAATGAGAAAAAGACATGGTTTTACATTTTACTAATCTCTTCAATGCCTGTTTTAATAGTAGACAGGTAGATGCTGATATCTACTTCTGCATTAAATTTATTGAGCTAGTAAAGATCATTTACCTTCTGGAAAATACCATTGTACGCTTGTGAGATCATGAGAGTGAAAAAGGCAATTGACGTTACCATTAGGAAAATAATTTTAATTCAGTCTTAGACTACATTTTGCAAACTGCTTCTCTCTTCTCTACCTTTTTTAAATCTATGCCTGTTCCTTTGCTAATACTGCAGGCTGTCTTGATTGGCATAGCTTTACAGTAAGCCTTAAAATCAGTTGGTGTAAGTCCTCCAATTTTATTCTTTTTTAAAAATTGCTTTGGCTATTTTAGGTCATTTCCATTTCCACATAAATTTTAGAATCAGGTTAACAATTTCTACTAAAAAGCCTGCTGAAATTTTCACTGTGCTTATGTTTAACTACAGATCCATTTGTGGAGAAATGACATCTTAAAAATATTAGTCTTCTAATCCATGAACATAGTATCTCTTTTTATTTAGATATTCTGTAATTTTTCTCAGCAATATTCTATAGTTTTGAGTGAAGATGTTTTACACAAATTTTGTTAGAATTATTCCTAAGTATGTTATGTTAGTTGGTGTAATTTTAAATGAATTTTTAAAAATTTTATCTTCAAATTGTTTCTTACTGGTATTTAAATACAAAAATATGATTGAGTCTTGTATATTAACATTGCATACTGAGACATCGATAAATTTATTTGAGTCTATGTTAATAAACAATTATAGTTGCTAA
>NW_025799567.1:0-1287 GCF_021613505.1 Equus quagga
TTAGCAACTATAATTGTTTATTAACATAGACTCAAATAAATTTATCGATGTCTCAGTATGCAATGTTAATATACAAGACTCAATCATATTTTTGTATTTAAATACCAGTAAGAAACAATTTGAAGATAAAATTTTTAAAAATTCATTTAAAATTACACCAACTAACATAACATACTTAGGAATAATTCTAACAAAATTTGTGTAAAACATCTTCACTCAAAACTATAGAATATTGCTGAGAAAAATTACAGAATATCTAAATAAAAAGAGATACTATGTTCATGGATTAGAAGACTAATATTTTTAAGATGTCATTTCTCCACAAATGGATCTGTAGTTAAACATAAGCACAGTGAAAATTTCAGCAGGCTTTTTAGTAGAAATTGTTAACCTGATTCTAAAATTTATGTGGAAATGGAAATGACCTAAAATAGCCAAAGCAATTTTTAAAAAAGAATAAAATTGGAGGACTTACACCAACTGATTTTAAGGCTTACTGTAAAGCTATGCCAATCAAGACAGCCTGCAGTATTAGCAAAGGAACAGGCATAGATTTAAAAAAGGTAGAGAAGAGAGAAGCAGTTTGCAAAATGTAGTCTAAGACTGAATTAAAATTATTTTCCTAATGGTAACGTCAATTGCCTTTTTCACTCTCATGATCTCACAAGCGTACAATGGTATTTTCCAGAAGGTAAATGATCTTTACTAGCTCAATAAATTTAATGCAGAAGTAGATATCAGCATCTACCTGTCTACTATTAAAACAGGCATTGAAGAGATTAGTAAAATGTAAAACCATGTCTTTTTCTCATTTTTTATTTTGGAATATGTAGACGTTTTTATAGAAGTGTGTTGTTTGTTGATTTCATGTAAACTAAGACATATATATTTTACAATTTATCAGTTTCTAATGCAGCAAATATTGATAGATAGATACCCACATAAACAAAAAAAGCTATATGTGGTCCTCAATAATTTTTAAGAGCATATGTGATCCCCAGACCAAAAATACACACAAAAAATGAAAATTATTGGAATAGAGATTCCAAAAGTAAATCCATATGTTTATTGAAATATTGAAAAAATGTTCAACAAAGATGCCCAGAAAATTCAGTTGAAAAAGAAAAGTCTTCTCAACAAATGGTTGAAGCAGGCAAAGATTTCTTAGATAGGACACAGAAAACACACATCATAAAAGAAAAATTTAAGGGGCTGGCCAGTGGCATAGAGGTTAAGTTCGTGTACTCCAGTTTGGCAGCCCAGGGTTTACAGGTTCAGAACACAACA
>NW_025799568.1:0-1287 GCF_021613505.1 Equus quagga
TGTTGTGTTCTGAACCTGTAAACCCTGGGCTGCCAAACTGGAGTACACGAACTTAACCTCTATGCCACTGGCCAGCCCCTTAAATTTTTCTTTTATGATGTGTGTTTTCTGTGTCCTATCTAAGAAATCTTTGCCTGCTTCAACCATTTGTTGAGAAGACTTTTCTTTTTCAACTGAATTTTCTGGGCATCTTTGTTGAACATTTTTTCAATATTTCAATAAACATATGGATTTACTTTTGGAATCTCTATTCCAATAATTTTCATTTTTTGTGTGTATTTTTGGTCTGGGGATCACATATGCTCTTAAAAATTATTGAGGACCACATATAGCTTTTTTTGTTTATGTGGGTATCTATCTATCAATATTTGCTGCATTAGAAACTGATAAATTGTAAAATATATATGTCTTAGTTTACATGAAATCAACAAACAACACACTTCTATAAAAACGTCTACATATTCCAAAATAAAAAATGAGAAAAAGACATGGTTTTACATTTTACTAATCTCTTCAATGCCTGTTTTAATAGTAGACAGGTAGATGCTGATATCTACTTCTGCATTAAATTTATTGAGCTAGTAAAGATCATTTACCTTCTGGAAAATACCATTGTACGCTTGTGAGATCATGAGAGTGAAAAAGGCAATTGACGTTACCATTAGGAAAATAATTTTAATTCAGTCTTAGACTACATTTTGCAAACTGCTTCTCTCTTCTCTACCTTTTTTAAATCTATGCCTGTTCCTTTGCTAATACTGCAGGCTGTCTTGATTGGCATAGCTTTACAGTAAGCCTTAAAATCAGTTGGTGTAAGTCCTCCAATTTTATTCTTTTTTAAAAATTGCTTTGGCTATTTTAGGTCATTTCCATTTCCACATAAATTTTAGAATCAGGTTAACAATTTCTACTAAAAAGCCTGCTGAAATTTTCACTGTGCTTATGTTTAACTACAGATCCATTTGTGGAGAAATGACATCTTAAAAATATTAGTCTTCTAATCCATGAACATAGTATCTCTTTTTATTTAGATATTCTGTAATTTTTCTCAGCAATATTCTATAGTTTTGAGTGAAGATGTTTTACACAAATTTTGTTAGAATTATTCCTAAGTATGTTATGTTAGTTGGTGTAATTTTAAATGAATTTTTAAAAATTTTATCTTCAAATTGTTTCTTACTGGTATTTAAATACAAAAATATGATTGAGTCTTGTATATTAACATTGCATACTGAGACATCGATAAATTTATTTGAGTCTATGTTAATAAACAATTATAGTTGCTAA
>NW_025799569.1:0-1179 GCF_021613505.1 Equus quagga
GACAACCACAAAACTCACATTTAATCCTTTAGGACTGGGTAATCCAAGGGTAGGGGGACCCTATGACGGCCCCGGTTACCTGCCTGGAGAGAGTTCTTAGGCTGCAGCACAGGGAGAGGAACCCAAGGAACCTGGTGGCTCCCCTGATTTGAAGAGTTGGAGCTGAGAGTGCAGTTGACCAAGGCGGCTAGAGAGCACAGGAGAGAGTGCTGGAGAGGGGGCTGCAGAGAGTACCCTGAGAGCTGCAGGGGGTCCCCTACCATACTCAGCAGAGTTCTCATCATCAGGTGCCTGTGAGGAAATTCACTGAGATGAGGGGAAAAACTACCTGAAAGGATTAGAGGAACAGAACACGAAGTTTACACGGGATGGTTAGAGTTTCTGTTCCCATCAGTCAGGCTGGAAAATTCACAAGTCAGAGGCATTGTGGATACCACTCTAACGCCCAGTCCATATTCAAGTGTTCCTGCAAGTCCAGAAAAACGTCTTTTTGTTTTCACTTACTTTGTTTGAATCACGTCCAGATTCGAGCCTCTCTTTGTATTTGATTTTCATGGCTCTAAATAGATCAGCCTCTCTGCCCCCCGGACCCCAGCCCCCTTGTTTCTCATGCTCTTGACTTGGTGAAGAACACAGGTCAATTGCTGTTGAATGTCCCATGTTGGGGGACATTTGTTCTTTGCTGAACGAAGAACTTTGTTGACTTTGTTCTTGTGGTCGTGCTGAACTGGTTCCACTCTTGTTGGTGTCTCCTACACTAAATGCTGGATCTGCAGGCTTCACCAGATTCAGGTTCAATTCTTTTGGCAAGAACCCTTCACGGTCGTGTTCTCCTCCTTATTTTTGAGGTATTAACACTCTATGGTAACTCACAGTTGGCTCCTGGATTGGTCACTCATTTCATCTGCTATTAATGGAGCACACCCTGGCATGCTAACTCTAATCTCACTTCTTTTCACCCCACACAGTAAAGCATGTTAGAATGCACACAGGTCGGAATGGTGATTGTATATGAACAACCTTAAATCCATTCTTTATTTTTAAAAAAATCTTTCCAAACTTTGATCCTTTTTTTAAACTTTAGTAGTCATAACAAATGATGGTGACACGTGGTGCCTCACAACCTGAACCATTGGATTACCCAGTCCTAAAGGATTAAATGTGAGTTTTGTGGTTGTC
>NW_025799570.1:0-1179 GCF_021613505.1 Equus quagga
GACAACCACAAAACTCACATTTAATCCTTTAGGACTGGGTAATCCAATGGTTCAGGTTGTGAGGCACCACGTGTCACCATCATTTGTTATGACTACTAAAGTTTAAAAAAAGGATCAAAGTTTGGAAAGATTTTTTTAAAAATAAAGAATGGATTTAAGGTTGTTCATATACAATCACCATTCCGACCTGTGTGCATTCTAACATGCTTTACTGTGTGGGGTGAAAAGAAGTGAGATTAGAGTTAGCATGCCAGGGTGTGCTCCATTAATAGCAGATGAAATGAGTGACCAATCCAGGAGCCAACTGTGAGTTACCATAGAGTGTTAATACCTCAAAAATAAGGAGGAGAACACGACCGTGAAGGGTTCTTGCCAAAAGAATTGAACCTGAATCTGGTGAAGCCTGCAGATCCAGCATTTAGTGTAGGAGACACCAACAAGAGTGGAACCAGTTCAGCACGACCACAAGAACAAAGTCAACAAAGTTCTTCGTTCAGCAAAGAACAAATGTCCCCCAACATGGGACATTCAACAGCAATTGACCTGTGTTCTTCACCAAGTCAAGAGCATGAGAAACAAGGGGGCTGGGGTCCGGGGGGCAGAGAGGCTGATCTATTTAGAGCCATGAAAATCAAATACAAAGAGAGGCTCGAATCTGGACGTGATTCAAACAAAGTAAGTGAAAACAAAAAGACGTTTTTCTGGACTTGCAGGAACACTTGAATATGGACTGGGCGTTAGAGTGGTATCCACAATGCCTCTGACTTGTGAATTTTCCAGCCTGACTGATGGGAACAGAAACTCTAACCATCCCGTGTAAACTTCGTGTTCTGTTCCTCTAATCCTTTCAGGTAGTTTTTCCCCTCATCTCAGTGAATTTCCTCACAGGCACCTGATGATGAGAACTCTGCTGAGTATGGTAGGGGACCCCCTGCAGCTCTCAGGGTACTCTCTGCAGCCCCCTCTCCAGCACTCTCTCCTGTGCTCTCTAGCCGCCTTGGTCAACTGCACTCTCAGCTCCAACTCTTCAAATCAGGGGAGCCACCAGGTTCCTTGGGTTCCTCTCCCTGTGCTGCAGCCTAAGAACTCTCTCCAGGCAGGTAACCGGGGCCGTCATAGGGTCCCCCTACCCTTGGATTACCCAGTCCTAAAGGATTAAATGTGAGTTTTGTGGTTGTC
>NW_025799571.1:0-1179 GCF_021613505.1 Equus quagga
GACAACCACAAAACTCACATTTAATCCTTTAGGACTGGGTAATCCAAGGGTAGGGGGACCCTATGACGGCCCCGGTTACCTGCCTGGAGAGAGTTCTTAGGCTGCAGCACAGGGAGAGGAACCCAAGGAACCTGGTGGCTCCCCTGATTTGAAGAGTTGGAGCTGAGAGTGCAGTTGACCAAGGCGGCTAGAGAGCACAGGAGAGAGTGCTGGAGAGGGGGCTGCAGAGAGTACCCTGAGAGCTGCAGGGGGTCCCCTACCATACTCAGCAGAGTTCTCATCATCAGGTGCCTGTGAGGAAATTCACTGAGATGAGGGGAAAAACTACCTGAAAGGATTAGAGGAACAGAACACGAAGTTTACACGGGATGGTTAGAGTTTCTGTTCCCATCAGTCAGGCTGGAAAATTCACAAGTCAGAGGCATTGTGGATACCACTCTAACGCCCAGTCCATATTCAAGTGTTCCTGCAAGTCCAGAAAAACGTCTTTTTGTTTTCACTTACTTTGTTTGAATCACGTCCAGATTCGAGCCTCTCTTTGTATTTGATTTTCATGGCTCTAAATAGATCAGCCTCTCTGCCCCCCGGACCCCAGCCCCCTTGTTTCTCATGCTCTTGACTTGGTGAAGAACACAGGTCAATTGCTGTTGAATGTCCCATGTTGGGGGACATTTGTTCTTTGCTGAACGAAGAACTTTGTTGACTTTGTTCTTGTGGTCGTGCTGAACTGGTTCCACTCTTGTTGGTGTCTCCTACACTAAATGCTGGATCTGCAGGCTTCACCAGATTCAGGTTCAATTCTTTTGGCAAGAACCCTTCACGGTCGTGTTCTCCTCCTTATTTTTGAGGTATTAACACTCTATGGTAACTCACAGTTGGCTCCTGGATTGGTCACTCATTTCATCTGCTATTAATGGAGCACACCCTGGCATGCTAACTCTAATCTCACTTCTTTTCACCCCACACAGTAAAGCATGTTAGAATGCACACAGGTCGGAATGGTGATTGTATATGAACAACCTTAAATCCATTCTTTATTTTTAAAAAATTCTTTCCAAACTTTGATCCTTTTTTTAAACTTTAGTAGTCATAACAAATGATGGTGACACGTGGTGCCTCACAACCTGAACCATTGGATTACCCAGTCCTAAAGGATTAAATGTGAGTTTTGTGGTTGTC
>NW_025799572.1:0-1215 GCF_021613505.1 Equus quagga
AAAAGCTGACCAGGGGCTGGCCCCGTGGCCGAGTGGTTAAGTTCGCGTGCTCCACTGCAGGCAGCCCAGTGTTTCGTTGGTTCCAATCCTGGGCGCGGACATGGCACTGCTCATCAAACCACGCTGAGGCAGCGTCCCACATGCCACAACTAGGACCCACAACGAAGAATATACAACTATGTACTGGGGGGCTTTGGGGAGAAAAATGAAAAATAAAATCTTTAAAAAAAAAAAAAAAAGACAGATATAAGAATAATATTCCAGAGAGAGAAGGAGTTGTCAGGGTCAGGGTTATAAGGAGTTAAATGTTAGATATGCAGGAAGAAAAGAAGAGTAGATAGTATGGGGGGGCGGTGTTGTATCAGGCATATATCTTTTATGTTATGTCTGTCGTCTATATATTCCCTGTATTCTTTTGCCCCTCAAGATTAATAATTTTGTAACTATAATAGACATAAAGCACTTATTTAAAATTTATTATGCATTTTGCATAATAGTCACCCATGAAAGCATCATCGTATTTGAAACAACGAACATATCTACAACTCCCGAAAGTTTCCTCCTGCCACTGTGTAATCTCTTTCCTCCACTCCACCCTGCTCCTGACCCCCGCTATCTATTTACATGCTTTTTGTTACTGTAAATTAGTTCCTCTGTCCAGAATTTTATATAACTGGAATAATACAACAAGTACTCTTTTTTTGTCTGACATTGCACTCAGCATAATTATTCTGAGATTCACACATATTGTTGCTTATGTCAATAGTTCATCCCTTTTTACTGCTGAGTAATATTCCCTTGTATGAATATACCACAATTTGTTCATCCATTCATCTGTTAATGTGCATTTGGATTATCCTTTTTTTTTTTTTGCTATTAAAAATAAACCTGCGTTGAACATTTATGTACATAATACATATGCTTTTGTTAGTCTTGAATAGATACCTAGGAATGGAATGGCTTTATCACAAAGTAGGTGTCTGCTTAACTTTCTATGAAACTATTTTTTAAGTGGTCATACCATTTTACATTTCAGGCAGAAGTCCAAATTGCCCCACACCTGTGGTATGGTCAGCTTTTTTTTTTTTTTTTTTAAAGATTTTATTTTTTCCTTTTTCTCCCCAAAGCCCCCCAGTACATAGTTGTATATTCTTCGTTGTGGATCCTTCTAGTTGTGGCATGTGGGACGCTGCCTCAGCGTGGTTTGATGAGCAG
>NW_025799573.1:0-1216 GCF_021613505.1 Equus quagga
AAAAGCTGACCAGGGGCTGGCCCCGTGGCCGAGTGGTTAAGTTCGCGCGCTCCACTGCAGGCGGCCCAGTGTTTTGTTGGTTCCAATCCTGGGCGCGGACATGGCACTGCTCATCAGACCACGCTGAGGCAGCGTCCCACATGCCACAACTAGAAGAACCCACAACGAAGAATATACAACTATGTACCGGGGGGCTTTGGGGAGAAAAAGGAAAAAAATAAAATCTTTAAAAAAAAAAAAAAAAAAGCTGACCATACCACAGGTGTGGGGCAATTTGGACTTCTGCCTGAAATGTAAAATGGTATGACCACTTAAAAAATAGTTTCATAGAAAGTTAAGCAGACACCTACTTTGTGATAAAGCCATTCCATTCCTAGGTATCTATTCAAGACTAACAAAAGCATATGTATTATGTACATAAATGTTCAACGCAGGTTTATTTTTAATAGCAAAAAAAAAAAAAGGATAATCCAAATGCACATTAACAGATGAATGGATGAACAAATTGTGGTATATTCATACAAGGGAATATTACTCAGCAGTAAAAAGGGATGAACTATTGACATAAGCAACAATATGTGTGAATCTCAGAATAATTATGCTGAGTGCAATGTCAGACAAAAAAAGAGTACTTGTTGTATTATTCCAGTTATATAAAATTCTGGACAGAGGAACTAATTTACAGTAACAAAAAGCATGTAAATAGATAGCGGGGGTCAGGAGCAGGGTGGAGTGGAGGAAAGAGATTACACAGTGGCAGGAGGAAACTTTCGGGAGTTGTAGATATGTTCGTTGTTTCAAATACGATGATGCTTTCATGGGTGACTATTATGCAAAATGCATAATAAATTTTAAATAAGTGCTTTATGTCTATTATAGTTACAAAATTATTAATCTTGAGGGGCAAAAGAATACAGGGAATATATAGACGACAGACATAACATAAAAGATATATGCCTGATACAACACCGCCCCCCCATACTATCTACTCTTCTTTTCTTCCTGCATATCTAACATTTAACTCCTTATAACCCTGACCCTGACAACTCCTTCTCTCTCTGGAATATTATTCTTATATCTGTCTTTTTTTTTTTTTTTTAAAGATTTTATTTTTCATTTTTCTCCCCAAAGCCCCCCAGTACATAGTTGTATATTCTTCGTTGTGGGTCCTAGTTGTGGCATGTGGGACGCTGCCTCAGCGTGGTTTGATGAGCAG
>NW_025799574.1:0-1215 GCF_021613505.1 Equus quagga
CTGCTCATCAAACCACGCTGAGGCAGCGTCCCACATGCCACAACTAGAAGGATCCACAACGAAGAATATACAACTATGTACTGGGGGGCTTTGGGGAGAAAAAGGAAAAAATAAAATCTTTAAAAAAAAAAAAAAAAAAGCTGACCATACCACAGGTGTGGGGCAATTTGGACTTCTGCCTGAAATGTAAAATGGTATGACCACTTAAAAAATAGTTTCATAGAAAGTTAAGCAGACACCTACTTTGTGATAAAGCCATTCCATTCCTAGGTATCTATTCAAGACTAACAAAAGCATATGTATTATGTACATAAATGTTCAACGCAGGTTTATTTTTAATAGCAAAAAAAAAAAAAGGATAATCCAAATGCACATTAACAGATGAATGGATGAACAAATTGTGGTATATTCATACAAGGGAATATTACTCAGCAGTAAAAAGGGATGAACTATTGACATAAGCAACAATATGTGTGAATCTCAGAATAATTATGCTGAGTGCAATGTCAGACAAAAAAAGAGTACTTGTTGTATTATTCCAGTTATATAAAATTCTGGACAGAGGAACTAATTTACAGTAACAAAAAGCATGTAAATAGATAGCGGGGGTCAGGAGCAGGGTGGAGTGGAG
The DNA here is from genome assembly GCF_021613505.1 of Equus quagga. Taxonomy (NCBI): domain Eukaryota; kingdom Metazoa; phylum Chordata; class Mammalia; order Perissodactyla; family Equidae; genus Equus; species Equus quagga. The sequence goes on from NW_025799574.1 coordinate 632, forward strand.
GAAAGAGATTACACAGTGGCAGGAGGAAACTTTCGGGAGTTGTAGATATGTTCGTTGTTTCAAATACGATGATGCTTTCATGGGTGACTATTATGCAAAATGCATAATAAATTTTAAATAAGTGCTTTATGTCTATTATAGTTACAAAATTATTAATCTTGAGGGGCAAAAGAATACAGGGAATATATAGACGACAGACATAACATAAAAGATATATGCCTGATACAACACCGCCCCCCCATACTATCTACTCTTCTTTTCTTCCTGCATATCTAACATTTAACTCCTTATAACCCTGACCCTGACAACTCCTTCTCTCTCTGGAATATTATTCTTATATCTGTCTTTTTTTTTTTTTTTTAAAGATTTTATTTTTCATTTTTCTCCCCAAAGCCCCCCAGTACATAGTTGTATATTCTTCGTTGTGGGTCCTAGTTGTGGCATGTGGGACGCTGCCTCAGCGTGGTTTGATGAGCAGTGCCATGTCCGCGCCCAGGATTGGAACCAACGAAACACTGGGCTGCCTGCAGTGGAGCACGCGAACTTAACCACTCGGCCACGGGGCCAGCCCCTGGTCAGCTTTT
>NW_025799575.1:0-1216 GCF_021613505.1 Equus quagga
CTGCTCATCAAACCACGCTGAGGCAGCGTCCCACATGCCACAACTAGGACCCACAACGAAGAATATACAACTATGTACTGGGGGGCTTTGGGGAGAAAAATGAAAAATAAAATCTTTAAAAAAAAAAAAAAAAGACAGATATAAGAATAATATTCCAGAGAGAGAAGGAGTTGTCAGGGTCAGGGTTATAAGGAGTTAAATGTTAGATATGCAGGAAGAAAAGAAGAGTAGATAGTATGGGGGGGCGGTGTTGTATCAGGCATATATCTTTTATGTTATGTCTGTCGTCTATATATTCCCTGTATTCTTTTGCCCCTCAAGATTAATAATTTTGTAACTATAATAGACATAAAGCACTTATTTAAAATTTATTATGCATTTTGCATAATAGTCACCCATGAAAGCATCATCGTATTTGAAACAACGAACATATCTACAACTCCCGAAAGTTTCCTCCTGCCACTGTGTAATCTCTTTCCTCCACTCCACCCTGCTCCTGACCCCCGCTATCTATTTACATGCTTTTTGTTACTGTAAATTAGTTCCTCTGTCCAGAATTTTATATAACTGGAATAATACAACAAGTACTCTTTTTTTGTCTGACATTGCACTCAGCATAATTATTCTGAGATTCACACATATTGTTGCTTATGTCAATAGTTCATCCCTTTTTACTGCTGAGTAATATTCCCTTGTATGAATATACCACAATTTGTTCATCCATTCATCTGTTAATGTGCATTTGGATTATCCTTTTTTTTTTTTTGCTATTAAAAATAAACCTGCGTTGAACATTTATGTACATAATACATATGCTTTTGTTAGTCTTGAATAGATACCTAGGAATGGAATGGCTTTATCACAAAGTAGGTGTCTGCTTAACTTTCTATGAAACTATTTTTTAAGTGGTCATACCATTTTACATTTCAGGCAGAAGTCCAAATTGCCCCACACCTGTGGTATGGTCAGCTTTTTTTTTTTTTTTTTTAAAGATTTTATTTTTTTCCTTTTTCTCCCCAAAGCCCCCCGGTACATAGTTGTATATTCTTCGTTGTGGGTTCTTCTAGTTGTGGCATGTGGGACGCTGCCTCAGCGTGGTCTGATGAGCAGTGCCATGTCCGCGCCCAGGATTGGAACCAACAAAACACTGGGCCGCCTGCAGTGGAGCGCGCGAACTTAACCACTCGGCCACGGGGCCAGCCCCTGGTCAGCTTTT
>NW_025799576.1:0-1377 GCF_021613505.1 Equus quagga
CTGCTGACATAGGGATAGTTGGAGTGGTGAAGGGGCAGTCACAAAAGAGTTCTTAGCCTGACTTGGACAGGCTGAAAGCGTGGAGTGATAAGTGGCTTACTCAATTCAATTCTGAAGAAAAAATTCCAGGAACTTAAAACCGTAATAAAAAAAGGAATATATACTCCTAAAATCTCCAGAGGATTGAGCTCTGAAAGAAATACATTGAGGCAAATCTTTCAAGGTATGTTTAGAAGTAAAAATATAGGGAGGAAATATAAAAGCAGGCATTCAGTATATGGAAATTATATCAGTATCATAGAAAATTCTACTTCTGACATAAAATTCTTGTGTCTTAATTTCTCACCCCCCCCCAATTTTTCTCCTCTGACCCCTAACGTGCAATCAATTCACAATGTTGAGATGGTCGCTACTTTCTTTTTTCTTTTTAGATATTTTGGAGAGTGTTATTCAGGATAGAGACTGGACATCCGTCTGTCCTGACTGTACATGTGTGCATGAAACAGTTAATCAAAAAAGGCACAGCGGAATTCTCCACCAAGGCAGCCCAAGGGTATTTTGCCCCTATTATTTTTCACAATTTTTATGGGCATCTTTGTTAGTAAGAAAGGGTAAAAAAGTAGAGGAGAGTAATTGAGTAACAGAACAGTATTTTCTAGCCTACACTTGTTCCACTTAAGACTAGCAGTCCCTGACTACTCTTGTGCCCAGGGGAAGGAACCAGACCAAGTCTCCTTAAACACTTCATGCTTAGAATGTGACTGTAGAGTGACCTATCTTCCTTGAATTTGAGCAACAGCAATAGAAATAGAACCTTAAATAATATATAGCACTAGCTACAGATGCGTTCTTTAGTTAAGTCAAGAAAATAAAGCCTCTATTTTGCTCTAGACAAAAATCAGAATCAAGATGTAGTATCAACTATGCTACTCCCTTGCCTAAAAATCTGTAGCAGCTTTGCATTGCTTATAGGATGATACTCATATTCGTAGATGAATAATATATATTTAATAATATTTATAAATGAAGGAACTGAGGTTTGACCTTATTTAGGTCTCATAATAATTCTGCAAGTTAACATTATCCTAATTTTACAGATAAAGAAATCAAGGCCCACAGTTATCAAATAATTTTTCTGAGATCGCAGAACTAGAGAGAGATGGAGCCTGAATCTATACCCAGGTCCATGTCATCCCAAGTGCCTTGCCTTTTCCATCACAACCCGATGCACTTGTGTTTACACACACATCACTATAACAGTTGGTTGATAGGAGGCTGGATGGTGGAAGAATAATGCTTAGAAGATGGTCACATACACACACACAGAACGCTTTTGTGACTGCCCCTTCACCACTCCAACTATCCCTATGTCAGCAG
>NW_025799577.1:0-1377 GCF_021613505.1 Equus quagga
CTGCTGACATAGGGATAGTTGGAGTGGTGAAGGGGCAGTCACAAAAGCGTTCTGTGTGTGTGTATGTGACCATCTTCTAAGCATTATTCTTCCACCATCCAGCCTCCTATCAACCAACTGTTATAGTGATGTGTGTGTAAACACAAGTGCATCGGGTTGTGATGGAAAAGGCAAGGCACTTGGGATGACATGGACCTGGGTATAGATTCAGGCTCCATCTCTCTCTAGTTCTGCGATCTCAGAAAAATTATTTGATAACTGTGGGCCTTGATTTCTTTATCTGTAAAATTAGGATAATGTTAACTTGCAGAATTATTATGAGACCTAAATAAGGTCAAACCTCAGTTCCTTCATTTATAAATATTATTAAATATATATTATTCATCTACGAATATGAGTATCATCCTATAAGCAATGCAAAGCTGCTACAGATTTTTAGGCAAGGGAGTAGCATAGTTGATACTACATCTTGATTCTGATTTTTGTCTAGAGCAAAATAGAGGCTTTATTTTCTTGACTTAACTAAAGAACGCATCTGTAGCTAGTGCTATATATTATTTAAGGTTCTATTTCTATTGCTGTTGCTCAAATTCAAGGAAGATAGGTCACTCTACAGTCACATTCTAAGCATGAAGTGTTTAAGGAGACTTGGTCTGGTTCCTTCCCCTGGGCACAAGAGTAGTCAGGGACTGCTAGTCTTAAGTGGAACAAGTGTAGGCTAGAAAATACTGTTCTGTTACTCAATTACTCTCCTCTACTTTTTTACCCTTTCTTACTAACAAAGATGCCCATAAAAATTGTGAAAAATAATAGGGGCAAAATACCCTTGGGCTGCCTTGGTGGAGAATTCCGCTGTGCCTTTTTTGATTAACTGTTTCATGCACACATGTACAGTCAGGACAGACGGATGTCCAGTCTCTATCCTGAATAACACTCTCCAAAATATCTAAAAAGAAAAAAGAAAGTAGCGACCATCTCAACATTGTGAATTGATTGCACGTTAGGGGTCAGAGGAGAAAAATTGGGGGGGGGTGAGAAATTAAGACACAAGAATTTTATGTCAGAAGTAGAATTTTCTATGATACTGATATAATTTCCATATACTGAATGCCTGCTTTTATATTTCCTCCCTATATTTTTACTTCTAAACATACCTTGAAAGATTTGCCTCAATGTATTTCTTTCAGAGCTCAATCCTCTGGAGATTTTAGGAGTATATATTCCTTTTTTTATTACGGTTTTAAGTTCCTGGAATTTTTTCTTCAGAATTGAATTGAGTAAGCCACTTATCACTCCACGCTTTCAGCCTGTCCAAGTCAGGCTAAGAACTCTTTTGTGACTGCCCCTTCACCACTCCAACTATCCCTATGTCAGCAG
>NW_025799578.1:0-1377 GCF_021613505.1 Equus quagga
CTGCTGACATAGGGATAGTTGGAGTGGTGAAGGGGCAGTCACAAAAGAGTTCTTAGCCTGACTTGGACAGGCTGAAAGCGTGGAGTGATAAGTGGCTTACTCAATTCAATTCTGAAGAAAAAATTCCAGGAACTTAAAACCGTAATAAAAAAAGGAATATATACTCCTAAAATCTCCAGAGGATTGAGCTCTGAAAGAAATACATTGAGGCAAATCTTTCAAGGTATGTTTAGAAGTAAAAATATAGGGAGGAAATATAAAAGCAGGCATTCAGTATATGGAAATTATATCAGTATCATAGAAAATTCTACTTCTGACATAAAATTCTTGTGTCTTAATTTCTCACCCCCCCCCAATTTTTCTCCTCTGACCCCTAACGTGCAATCAATTCACAATGTTGAGATGGTCGCTACTTTCTTTTTTCTTTTTAGATATTTTGGAGAGTGTTATTCAGGATAGAGACTGGACATCCGTCTGTCCTGACTGTACATGTGTGCATGAAACAGTTAATCAAAAAAGGCACAGCGGAATTCTCCACCAAGGCAGCCCAAGGGTATTTTGCCCCTATTATTTTTCACAATTTTTATGGGCATCTTTGTTAGTAAGAAAGGGTAAAAAAGTAGAGGAGAGTAATTGAGTAACAGAACAGTATTTTCTAGCCTACACTTGTTCCACTTAAGACTAGCAGTCCCTGACTACTCTTGTGCCCAGGGGAAGGAACCAGACCAAGTCTCCTTAAACACTTCATGCTTAGAATGTGACTGTAGAGTGACCTATCTTCCTTGAATTTGAGCAACAGCAATAGAAATAGAACCTTAAATAATATATAGCACTAGCTACAGATGCGTTCTTTAGTTAAGTCAAGAAAATAAAGCCTCTATTTTGCTCTAGACAAAAATCAGAATCAAGATGTAGTATCAACTATGCTACTCCCTTGCCTAAAAATCTGTAGCAGCTTTGCATTGCTTATAGGATGATACTCATATTCGTAGATGAATAATATATATTTAATAATATTTATAAATGAAGGAACTGAGGTTTGACCTTATTTAGGTCTCATAATAATTCTGCAAGTTAACATTATCCTAATTTTACAGATAAAGAAATCAAGGCCCACAGTTATCAAATAATTTTTCTGAGATCGCAGAACTAGAGAGAGATGGAGCCTGAATCTATACCCAGGTCCATGTCATCCCAAGTGCCTTGCCTTTTCCATCACAACCCGATGCACTTGTGTTTACACACACATCACTATAACAGTTGGTTGATAGGAGGCTGGATGGTGGAAGAATAATGCTTAGAAGATGGTCACATACACACACACAGAACGCTTTTGTGACTGCCCCTTCACCACTCCAACTATCCCTATGTCAGCAG
>NW_025799579.1:0-1358 GCF_021613505.1 Equus quagga
ATTGGTTCTCTACCTTTATATTACCAAGGATTCCTCACATTGTTACTCCCTACTCCACTGGAGTGCTTAAGTCGAAAGATAAGTATTATTGTTACCATTATTGTTACTCAACAAAATTGATTGCACATATTAACATAACAAAGTCCTTTTTTTTACTGAAGTACTACCTGCACATATGTAAAACATCAATAGAGTTTCAAAGGCCAGTTCTCCCATTTTCCCCCCCAAAACACAGCAATACCATGCTCTACTCCTACCTTCCAATCCAATTCCATTTTAGCCATTTCTAAATTATATGCTTCACCTTGGACTTATGAATATTAGACATTACCTATTTACTTTTTTTTATGGTAACACACCACCACTCTCACCTTCCTAACATCATTATATCGCACTATGGGGTTAAATCAATAGTATATATATGATTACAACCATATAAATATTGTCACTGTCCAGCCACAATGAGTACTATGGTTACATTTCCTTTCTGGTACAACTCGTTTTTAGTTAATAATAGCCTCATTTTTTTCATTTGTTCTTTACCAATTTCCTATTTTTTCCAAGTACTTCAATAGATTTTTTTAAATACTTGTTAGTAATTTTCACCAAATGCTTCAAGTATATCAAGTAGATTATCATTATTTTCTTTTTTCCTTAGAGATTTCTTGTCCTTTGACCTCTATCCTTTGCCCTGTGTGAACTGATCGTTCTTCAGCCCTGGTGCACAAATGTCACTCTAGGAATTTTTAGCATCACTCACCACGTTGGTTATCTTGGATCTTAAATTTCAAATATCTTCATTTCTGGGATTAGTCCTTCTTTTTGCTGAAACGCATTCTCCAAAACCTACGTAACAAAGGATGCATGGGATTCTTTTTTCAGTCACTCTTTGCATGTCTGAAAACATCTTCATTCTATCCTCACACTTGATTGACTGGATATAAAATTACAGGTTGAAATTTCTTCAGTATTTCCAGTATTTGAGAAGAAAAACTGTTTTTTTTTTTTATGAGAAGAAGGTACAGAGCACTCAGTGGCATCTCATGGAGGCTCCCTCTGTATTTTGAAGATATCGTTCCATTATTTCCTAATATCCAGTTAAGAAGGGTGATGCCATTTTGAATCATTCTCTTTTATGACCTCTTTATTCTCTCTGGACAGGTTTATAGGATTCTGTCATTTTCCCTGATATTCTAAAATTTCAATTCAGCAAGTATGTGTGAGTAAACTGAGTAGAAACCACTTCTAGTCTCCATTCCTGTAACAGGCCTGAGCCACTCTGGTGTCAAGGTGCAAAATTCTTTTTTTAAAAGTAACAATGTGAGGAATCCTTGGTAATATAAAGGTAGAGAACCAAT
>NW_025799580.1:0-1358 GCF_021613505.1 Equus quagga
ATTGGTTCTCTACCTTTATATTACCAAGGATTCCTCACATTGTTACTTTTAAAAAAAGAATTTTGCACCTTGACACCAGAGTGGCTCAGGCCTGTTACAGGAATGGAGACTAGAAGTGGTTTCTACTCAGTTTACTCACACATACTTGCTGAATTGAAATTTTAGAATATCAGGGAAAATGACAGAATCCTATAAACCTGTCCAGAGAGAATAAAGAGGTCATAAAAGAGAATGATTCAAAATGGCATCACCCTTCTTAACTGGATATTAGGAAATAATGGAACGATATCTTCAAAATACAGAGGGAGCCTCCATGAGATGCCACTGAGTGCTCTGTACCTTCTTCTCATAAAAAAAAAAAACAGTTTTTCTTCTCAAATACTGGAAATACTGAAGAAATTTCAACCTGTAATTTTATATCCAGTCAATCAAGTGTGAGGATAGAATGAAGATGTTTTCAGACATGCAAAGAGTGACTGAAAAAAGAATCCCATGCATCCTTTGTTACGTAGGTTTTGGAGAATGCGTTTCAGCAAAAAGAAGGACTAATCCCAGAAATGAAGATATTTGAAATTTAAGATCCAAGATAACCAACGTGGTGAGTGATGCTAAAAATTCCTAGAGTGACATTTGTGCACCAGGGCTGAAGAACGATCAGTTCACACAGGGCAAAGGATAGAGGTCAAAGGACAAGAAATCTCTAAGGAAAAAAGAAAATAATGATAATCTACTTGATATACTTGAAGCATTTGGTGAAAATTACTAACAAGTATTTAAAAAAATCTATTGAAGTACTTGGAAAAAATAGGAAATTGGTAAAGAACAAATGAAAAAAATGAGGCTATTATTAACTAAAAACGAGTTGTACCAGAAAGGAAATGTAACCATAGTACTCATTGTGGCTGGACAGTGACAATATTTATATGGTTGTAATCATATATATACTATTGATTTAACCCCATAGTGCGATATAATGATGTTAGGAAGGTGAGAGTGGTGGTGTGTTACCATAAAAAAAAGTAAATAGGTAATGTCTAATATTCATAAGTCCAAGGTGAAGCATATAATTTAGAAATGGCTAAAATGGAATTGGATTGGAAGGTAGGAGTAGAGCATGGTATTGCTGTGTTTTGGGGGGGAAAATGGGAGAACTGGCCTTTGAAACTCTATTGATGTTTTACATATGTGCAGGTAGTACTTCAGTAAAAAAAAGGACTTTGTTATGTTAATATGTGCAATCAATTTTGTTGAGTAACAATAATGGTAACAATAATACTTATCTTTCGACTTAAGCACTCCAGTGGAGTAGGGAGTAACAATGTGAGGAATCCTTGGTAATATAAAGGTAGAGAACCAAT
>NW_025799581.1:0-1358 GCF_021613505.1 Equus quagga
ATTGGTTCTCTACCTTTATATTACCAAGGATTCCTCACATTGTTACTCCCTACTCCACTGGAGTGCTTAAGTCGAAAGATAAGTATTATTGTTACCATTATTGTTACTCAACAAAATTGATTGCACATATTAACATAACAAAGTCCTTTTTTTTACTGAAGTACTACCTGCACATATGTAAAACATCAATAGAGTTTCAAAGGCCAGTTCTCCCATTTTCCCCCCCAAAACACAGCAATACCATGCTCTACTCCTACCTTCCAATCCAATTCCATTTTAGCCATTTCTAAATTATATGCTTCACCTTGGACTTATGAATATTAGACATTACCTATTTACTTTTTTTTATGGTAACACACCACCACTCTCACCTTCCTAACATCATTATATCGCACTATGGGGTTAAATCAATAGTATATATATGATTACAACCATATAAATATTGTCACTGTCCAGCCACAATGAGTACTATGGTTACATTTCCTTTCTGGTACAACTCGTTTTTAGTTAATAATAGCCTCATTTTTTTCATTTGTTCTTTACCAATTTCCTATTTTTTCCAAGTACTTCAATAGATTTTTTTAAATACTTGTTAGTAATTTTCACCAAATGCTTCAAGTATATCAAGTAGATTATCATTATTTTCTTTTTTCCTTAGAGATTTCTTGTCCTTTGACCTCTATCCTTTGCCCTGTGTGAACTGATCGTTCTTCAGCCCTGGTGCACAAATGTCACTCTAGGAATTTTTAGCATCACTCACCACGTTGGTTATCTTGGATCTTAAATTTCAAATATCTTCATTTCTGGGATTAGTCCTTCTTTTTGCTGAAACGCATTCTCCAAAACCTACGTAACAAAGGATGCATGGGATTCTTTTTTCAGTCACTCTTTGCATGTCTGAAAACATCTTCATTCTATCCTCACACTTGATTGACTGGATATAAAATTACAGGTTGAAATTTCTTCAGTATTTCCAGTATTTGAGAAGAAAAACTGTTTTTTTTTTTTATGAGAAGAAGGTACAGAGCACTCAGTGGCATCTCATGGAGGCTCCCTCTGTATTTTGAAGATATCGTTCCATTATTTCCTAATATCCAGTTAAGAAGGGTGATGCCATTTTGAATCATTCTCTTTTATGACCTCTTTATTCTCTCTGGACAGGTTTATAGGATTCTGTCATTTTCCCTGATATTCTAAAATTTCAATTCAGCAAGTATGTGTGAGTAAACTGAGTAGAAACCACTTCTAGTCTCCATTCCTGTAACAGGCCTGAGCCACTCTGGTGTCAAGGTGCAAAATTCTTTTTTTAAAAGTAACAATGTGAGGAATCCTTGGTAATATAAAGGTAGAGAACCAAT
>NW_025799582.1:0-2325 GCF_021613505.1 Equus quagga
GTTCTTTTTTCTCAGGATTCCTTTGGCTATTTGGGGTCTTTTGTTGTGTCACATAAATTTTAAGATTCTTTGTTCTATTTCTGTGAGAAATGTCCTTGGAACTTTGCTAGGGATTGCATTGAATCTGTAGATTACTTTAGGAAGTATGGACATTTTAACTATGTTAATTCTTCCAATCCAAGAGCATGGAATATCTTTCCATTTTGTGTCTTCTTCTATTTCTTTCAACAATGTTTTATAGTTTTCAGTGTACAGGTCTTTCACTCCTTTGGGTAACATGATGTGATCTATACAGAAATCAATATGTAATGATGTACACCGAAATTTATATAATGTTATAAACCAATGTTACTCCAATGAAAAAAAAGAAGAAAACTCAGAGCAGAAAGAAATGAAATAGAGATGAAAAAGACACTAGAAAAGATCAATGACACTAAGAACTGGTTCTTTCAAAAGACAAAAAAAATTGACAAACCCTTAGCCAGACTGATCAAGAAAATAAGAGAGAAGGCTTGAGTTCACCTGGGGTTTGGGTGGCACAAGAAGTAGAGAGAAATAGATAAAATCAGAAATGAAGGAGGAGAAATTACAAGAGACACCACAGAAATACAAAGGATAGGGGTCAGGCCCATGGCTGAGTGGTTAAGTTTGTGCACTCTACTTCAGCGGCCCAGGGTTTCATCAGTTTGGATTCTCAGCACAGGACCTATCACCACTCATCAAGCCATGCTGAGGCAGCATCCCACATAGCAGAACTAGAAGGACCTACAACTAGAATATACAACTATGTACTGAGGGTCTTTGGGAAGAAGGAAAAAAAAAAAGAGGAAGATTGGCAACATATGTTAGCTCAGGGCCAATCTTAAAAAAGAAATACAAAGGATTTTAAGAGAATACTATGAGAAGCTATATGCCAACAAATTGGATAATCTAGAAGAAATGGATAAATTCTTAGACTCATACAATCTCCCAAAACTGAATCAAGAAGAAACAGAGAAACTCAATAATCCAATCATTAGTAAAGAGATCAAAACAATCATCAAAAACCTCCCAAAAAACTAAAAGTCCAGGATCAGACAGCTTCCCTGGTGAATTCTACCAAACATTCAAAGAAGAATTAACACCTATCCTTCTCAAACTCTTCCAAAAAACTGAAGAGAAGGGGATGCTTCCTAAATCATTATATGAGGCCAATATTACCCTGATATCAAAACCAGACGAGGAGAACACAGAAAAAGAACATTATAGGCCAATATCACTACTGAACAGAGATGGAAAAAGCCTCAAAAAAATATTAGCAAATTGAATACAACAATACACTAAAAAGATCATACACTATGATCAAGTGGAGTTTATTCCAAAGATGCAGGGATGGTTCAACATCCACAACTCAATCAATGTGATACTCAACAGTGAAAAACTGAAAGCTATCCCTCTAAGAACAGGAACCAGACAAGCATGCCCACTTTTGTCACTCTTATTTAACACAGTATTGGAAGTCCTAGCCAGAGTAATTAGGCAAGAAAAAGAAGTTAAAGGGGTAAAAATTGGACAGGAAGAAGTAAAACTGTCACTATTTGCAGATGACATGATTTATATACAGAAAACCCTAAAGAACCCAACAAAAAACTTAGAAATAATAAACGAATATGGTAAAGTTGCAGGGCACAAAATCAACATACGAAAATCAGTTGCATTTCTATACACTAACAACAAAATAGAAGAAAGAGAAATCAAAAATATAATCCCATTTACAATTGCAACAAAAAGAATAAAATAGCTAGGAATAAATTTAACTAAATTTAACTAATAAATTTAACTAAAGAGGGGCCAGCCTGGTGGCGCAGAGGTTAAGTTTGCACCTTCTGCTTCTCAGCAGCCTGGGGTTCGCTGGTTCAGATCCCGGGTACGGACATGGCACTGCTTGGCATGCCATGCTGTGGTAGACGTCCCACATATAAATAGAAGAAGATGGGCATGGATGTGAGCTCAGGGCCAGTCTTCCTCAGCAAAAAGAGGAGGATTGGCAGTAGTTAGCTCAGGGCTAATCTTCCTAAAACAAACAAACAAACAAAAAAACAAAAAAAATTTAACTAAAGAGGTGAAAGACCTGTATACTGAAAACTATAAAACATTGTTGAAAGAAATCAAAGACAAAGCAAATAAATGGAAACATCCATATTTCCTAAAGCAATCTACAGATTCAATGCAATCCCTAGCAAAGTTCCAATGACATTTCTCACAGAAATAGAACAAAGAATCTTAAAATTTATGTGGAACAACAAAAGACCCCAAATAGCCAAAGGAATCCTGAGAAAAAAGAAC
>NW_025799583.1:0-2325 GCF_021613505.1 Equus quagga
GTTCTTTTTTCTCAGGATTCCTTTGGCTATTTGGGGTCTTTTGTTGTTCCACATAAATTTTAAGATTCTTTGTTCTATTTCTGTGAGAAATGTCATTGGAACTTTGCTAGGGATTGCATTGAATCTGTAGATTGCTTTAGGAAATATGGATGTTTCCATTTATTTGCTTTGTCTTTGATTTCTTTCAACAATGTTTTATAGTTTTCAGTATACAGGTCTTTCACCTCTTTAGTTAAATTTTTTTTGTTTTTTTGTTTGTTTGTTTGTTTTAGGAAGATTAGCCCTGAGCTAACTACTGCCAATCCTCCTCTTTTTGCTGAGGAAGACTGGCCCTGAGCTCACATCCATGCCCATCTTCTTCTATTTATATGTGGGACGTCTACCACAGCATGGCATGCCAAGCAGTGCCATGTCCGTACCCGGGATCTGAACCAGCGAACCCCAGGCTGCTGAGAAGCAGAAGGTGCAAACTTAACCTCTGCGCCACCAGGCTGGCCCCTCTTTAGTTAAATTTATTAGTTAAATTTAGTTAAATTTATTCCTAGCTATTTTATTCTTTTTGTTGCAATTGTAAATGGGATTATATTTTTGATTTCTCTTTCTTCTATTTTGTTGTTAGTGTATAGAAATGCAACTGATTTTCGTATGTTGATTTTGTGCCCTGCAACTTTACCATATTCGTTTATTATTTCTAAGTTTTTTGTTGGGTTCTTTAGGGTTTTCTGTATATAAATCATGTCATCTGCAAATAGTGACAGTTTTACTTCTTCCTGTCCAATTTTTACCCCTTTAACTTCTTTTTCTTGCCTAATTACTCTGGCTAGGACTTCCAATACTGTGTTAAATAAGAGTGACAAAAGTGGGCATGCTTGTCTGGTTCCTGTTCTTAGAGGGATAGCTTTCAGTTTTTCACTGTTGAGTATCACATTGATTGAGTTGTGGATGTTGAACCATCCCTGCATCTTTGGAATAAACTCCACTTGATCATAGTGTATGATCTTTTTAGTGTATTGTTGTATTCAATTTGCTAATATTTTTTTGAGGCTTTTTCCATCTCTGTTCAGTAGTGATATTGGCCTATAATGTTCTTTTTCTGTGTTCTCCTCGTCTGGTTTTGATATCAGGGTAATATTGGCCTCATATAATGATTTAGGAAGCATCCCCTTCTCTTCAGTTTTTTGGAAGAGTTTGAGAAGGATAGGTGTTAATTCTTCTTTGAATGTTTGGTAGAATTCACCAGGGAAGCTGTCTGATCCTGGACTTTTAGTTTTTTGGGAGGTTTTTGATGATTGTTTTGATCTCTTTACTAATGATTGGATTATTGAGTTTCTCTGTTTCTTCTTGATTCAGTTTTGGGAGATTGTATGAGTCTAAGAATTTATCCATTTCTTCTAGATTATCCAATTTGTTGGCATATAGCTTCTCATAGTATTCTCTTAAAATCCTTTGTATTTCTTTTTTAAGATTGGCCCTGAGCTAACATATGTTGCCAATCTTCCTCTTTTTTTTTTTCCTTCTTCCCAAAGACCCTCAGTACATAGTTGTATATTCTAGTTGTAGGTCCTTCTAGTTCTGCTATGTGGGATGCTGCCTCAGCATGGCTTGATGAGTGGTGATAGGTCCTGTGCTGAGAATCCAAACTGATGAAACCCTGGGCCGCTGAAGTAGAGTGCACAAACTTAACCACTCAGCCATGGGCCTGACCCCTATCCTTTGTATTTCTGTGGTGTCTCTTGTAATTTCTCCTCCTTCATTTCTGATTTTATCTATTTCTCTCTACTTCTTGTGCCACCCAAACCCCAGGTGAACTCAAGCCTTCTCTCTTATTTTCTTGATCAGTCTGGCTAAGGGTTTGTCAATTTTTTTTGTCTTTTGAAAGAACCAGTTCTTAGTGTCATTGATCTTTTCTAGTGTCTTTTTCATCTCTATTTCATTTCTTTCTGCTCTGAGTTTTCTTCTTTTTTTTCATTGGAGTAACATTGGTTTATAACATTATATAAATTTCGGTGTACATCATTACATATTGATTTCTGTATAGATCACATCATGTTACCCAAAGGAGTGAAAGACCTGTACACTGAAAACTATAAAACATTGTTGAAAGAAATAGAAGAAGACACAAAATGGAAAGATATTCCATGCTCTTGGATTGGAAGAATTAACATAGTTAAAATGTCCATACTTCCTAAAGTAATCTACAGATTCAGTGCAATCCCTAGCAAAGTTCCAAGGACATTTCTCACAGAAATAGAACAAAGAATCTTAAAATTTATGTGACACAACAAAAGACCCCAAATAGCCAAAGGAATCCTGAGAAAAAAGAAC
>NW_025799584.1:0-2325 GCF_021613505.1 Equus quagga
GTTCTTTTTTCTCAGGATTCCTTTGGCTATTTGGGGTCTTTTGTTGTTCCACATAAATTTTAAGATTCTTTGTTCTATTTCTGTGAGAAATGTCATTGGAACTTTGCTAGGGATTGCATTGAATCTGTAGATTGCTTTAGGAAATATGGATGTTTCCATTTATTTGCTTTGTCTTTGATTTCTTTCAACAATGTTTTATAGTTTTCAGTATACAGGTCTTTCACCTCTTTAGTTAAATTTTTTTTGTTTTTTTGTTTGTTTGTTTGTTTTAGGAAGATTAGCCCTGAGCTAACTACTGCCAATCCTCCTCTTTTTGCTGAGGAAGACTGGCCCTGAGCTCACATCCATGCCCATCTTCTTCTATTTATATGTGGGACGTCTACCACAGCATGGCATGCCAAGCAGTGCCATGTCCGTACCCGGGATCTGAACCAGCGAACCCCAGGCTGCTGAGAAGCAGAAGGTGCAAACTTAACCTCTGCGCCACCAGGCTGGCCCCTCTTTAGTTAAATTTATTAGTTAAATTTAGTTAAATTTATTCCTAGCTATTTTATTCTTTTTGTTGCAATTGTAAATGGGATTATATTTTTGATTTCTCTTTCTTCTATTTTGTTGTTAGTGTATAGAAATGCAACTGATTTTCGTATGTTGATTTTGTGCCCTGCAACTTTACCATATTCGTTTATTATTTCTAAGTTTTTTGTTGGGTTCTTTAGGGTTTTCTGTATATAAATCATGTCATCTGCAAATAGTGACAGTTTTACTTCTTCCTGTCCAATTTTTACCCCTTTAACTTCTTTTTCTTGCCTAATTACTCTGGCTAGGACTTCCAATACTGTGTTAAATAAGAGTGACAAAAGTGGGCATGCTTGTCTGGTTCCTGTTCTTAGAGGGATAGCTTTCAGTTTTTCACTGTTGAGTATCACATTGATTGAGTTGTGGATGTTGAACCATCCCTGCATCTTTGGAATAAACTCCACTTGATCATAGTGTATGATCTTTTTAGTGTATTGTTGTATTCAATTTGCTAATATTTTTTTGAGGCTTTTTCCATCTCTGTTCAGTAGTGATATTGGCCTATAATGTTCTTTTTCTGTGTTCTCCTCGTCTGGTTTTGATATCAGGGTAATATTGGCCTCATATAATGATTTAGGAAGCATCCCCTTCTCTTCAGTTTTTTGGAAGAGTTTGAGAAGGATAGGTGTTAATTCTTCTTTGAATGTTTGGTAGAATTCACCAGGGAAGCTGTCTGATCCTGGACTTTTAGTTTTTTGGGAGGTTTTTGATGATTGTTTTGATCTCTTTACTAATGATTGGATTATTGAGTTTCTCTGTTTCTTCTTGATTCAGTTTTGGGAGATTGTATGAGTCTAAGAATTTATCCATTTCTTCTAGATTATCCAATTTGTTGGCATATAGCTTCTCATAGTATTCTCTTAAAATCCTTTGTATTTCTTTTTTAAGATTGGCCCTGAGCTAACATATGTTGCCAATCTTCCTCTTTTTTTTTTTCCTTCTTCCCAAAGACCCTCAGTACATAGTTGTATATTCTAGTTGTAGGTCCTTCTAGTTCTGCTATGTGGGATGCTGCCTCAGCATGGCTTGATGAGTGGTGATAGGTCCTGTGCTGAGAATCCAAACTGATGAAACCCTGGGCCGCTGAAGTAGAGTGCACAAACTTAACCACTCAGCCATGGGCCTGACCCCTATCCTTTGTATTTCTGTGGTGTCTCTTGTAATTTCTCCTCCTTCATTTCTGATTTTATCTATTTCTCTCTACTTCTTGTGCCACCCAAACCCCAGGTGAACTCAAGCCTTCTCTCTTATTTTCTTGATCAGTCTGGCTAAGGGTTTGTCAATTTTTTTTGTCTTTTGAAAGAACCAGTTCTTAGTGTCATTGATCTTTTCTAGTGTCTTTTTCATCTCTATTTCATTTCTTTCTGCTCTGAGTTTTCTTCTTTTTTTTCATTGGAGTAACATTGGTTTATAACATTATATAAATTTCGGTGTACATCATTACATATTGATTTCTGTATAGATCACATCATGTTACCCAAAGGAGTGAAAGACCTGTACACTGAAAACTATAAAACATTGTTGAAAGAAATAGAAGAAGACACAAAATGGAAAGATATTCCATGCTCTTGGATTGGAAGAATTAACATAGTTAAAATGTCCATACTTCCTAAAGTAATCTACAGATTCAATGCAATCCCTAGCAAAGTTCCAAGGACATTTCTCACAGAAATAGAACAAAGAATCTTAAAATTTATGTGACACAACAAAAGACCCCAAATAGCCAAAGGAATCCTGAGAAAAAAGAAC
>NW_025799585.1:0-2325 GCF_021613505.1 Equus quagga
GTTCTTTTTTCTCAGGATTCCTTTGGCTATTTGGGGTCTTTTGTTGTGTCACATAAATTTTAAGATTCTTTGTTCTATTTCTGTGAGAAATGTCCTTGGAACTTTGCTAGGGATTGCACTGAATCTGTAGATTACTTTAGGAAGTATGGACATTTTAACTATGTTAATTCTTCCAATCCAAGAGCATGGAATATCTTTCCATTTTGTGTCTTCTTCTATTTCTTTCAACAATGTTTTATAGTTTTCAGTGTACAGGTCTTTCACTCCTTTGGGTAACATGATGTGATCTATACAGAAATCAATATGTAATGATGTACACCGAAATTTATATAATGTTATAAACCAATGTTACTCCAATGAAAAAAAAGAAGAAAACTCAGAGCAGAAAGAAATGAAATAGAGATGAAAAAGACACTAGAAAAGATCAATGACACTAAGAACTGGTTCTTTCAAAAGACAAAAAAAATTGACAAACCCTTAGCCAGACTGATCAAGAAAATAAGAGAGAAGGCTTGAGTTCACCTGGGGTTTGGGTGGCACAAGAAGTAGAGAGAAATAGATAAAATCAGAAATGAAGGAGGAGAAATTACAAGAGACACCACAGAAATACAAAGGATAGGGGTCAGGCCCATGGCTGAGTGGTTAAGTTTGTGCACTCTACTTCAGCGGCCCAGGGTTTCATCAGTTTGGATTCTCAGCACAGGACCTATCACCACTCATCAAGCCATGCTGAGGCAGCATCCCACATAGCAGAACTAGAAGGACCTACAACTAGAATATACAACTATGTACTGAGGGTCTTTGGGAAGAAGGAAAAAAAAAAAGAGGAAGATTGGCAACATATGTTAGCTCAGGGCCAATCTTAAAAAAGAAATACAAAGGATTTTAAGAGAATACTATGAGAAGCTATATGCCAACAAATTGGATAATCTAGAAGAAATGGATAAATTCTTAGACTCATACAATCTCCCAAAACTGAATCAAGAAGAAACAGAGAAACTCAATAATCCAATCATTAGTAAAGAGATCAAAACAATCATCAAAAACCTCCCAAAAAACTAAAAGTCCAGGATCAGACAGCTTCCCTGGTGAATTCTACCAAACATTCAAAGAAGAATTAACACCTATCCTTCTCAAACTCTTCCAAAAAACTGAAGAGAAGGGGATGCTTCCTAAATCATTATATGAGGCCAATATTACCCTGATATCAAAACCAGACGAGGAGAACACAGAAAAAGAACATTATAGGCCAATATCACTACTGAACAGAGATGGAAAAAGCCTCAAAAAAATATTAGCAAATTGAATACAACAATACACTAAAAAGATCATACACTATGATCAAGTGGAGTTTATTCCAAAGATGCAGGGATGGTTCAACATCCACAACTCAATCAATGTGATACTCAACAGTGAAAAACTGAAAGCTATCCCTCTAAGAACAGGAACCAGACAAGCATGCCCACTTTTGTCACTCTTATTTAACACAGTATTGGAAGTCCTAGCCAGAGTAATTAGGCAAGAAAAAGAAGTTAAAGGGGTAAAAATTGGACAGGAAGAAGTAAAACTGTCACTATTTGCAGATGACATGATTTATATACAGAAAACCCTAAAGAACCCAACAAAAAACTTAGAAATAATAAACGAATATGGTAAAGTTGCAGGGCACAAAATCAACATACGAAAATCAGTTGCATTTCTATACACTAACAACAAAATAGAAGAAAGAGAAATCAAAAATATAATCCCATTTACAATTGCAACAAAAAGAATAAAATAGCTAGGAATAAATTTAACTAAATTTAACTAATAAATTTAACTAAAGAGGGGCCAGCCTGGTGGCGCAGAGGTTAAGTTTGCACCTTCTGCTTCTCAGCAGCCTGGGGTTCGCTGGTTCAGATCCCGGGTACGGACATGGCACTGCTTGGCATGCCATGCTGTGGTAGACGTCCCACATATAAATAGAAGAAGATGGGCATGGATGTGAGCTCAGGGCCAGTCTTCCTCAGCAAAAAGAGGAGGATTGGCAGTAGTTAGCTCAGGGCTAATCTTCCTAAAACAAACAAACAAACAAAAAAACAAAAAAAATTTAACTAAAGAGGTGAAAGACCTGTATACTGAAAACTATAAAACATTGTTGAAAGAAATCAAAGACAAAGCAAATAAATGGAAACATCCATATTTCCTAAAGCAATCTACAGATTCAATGCAATCCCTAGCAAAGTTCCAATGACATTTCTCACAGAAATAGAACAAAGAATCTTAAAATTTATGTGGAACAACAAAAGACCCCAAATAGCCAAAGGAATCCTGAGAAAAAAGAAC
>NW_025799586.1:0-1396 GCF_021613505.1 Equus quagga
AGCCCACGTCCCAGAAAAGTGAAAAGGAACACAGGGTAAAAAAAAAAGCAACCACTTTGGAGTAAATCCCAGAGAAAAAACATTTCTCAGGTAGCCAACAGAGAATGTGCTCAGCTCCTAGAAAGGAGGACGGCAACAACGTGATGGGGAGAGAACTGGGGATGTCCCACAAATGTGTCTCGTGGGCAAAATTACGTATAGACAACATCTCCCAGGAACCGAAGTTGGCACACCTGGAAGGGACTTGTTTTGTGGCCCTTTGGCCTCTGTACTGGGCGGCGCTCCTCAGGACTGGTGGACACGGAGGGCGGCTATCCTGGGAGGAATGGGAGGAAGAGCCCAGCAGACAGGGGCTGGGGCTGCCGAGGACCTGCTCACTACGGCGGGCCCGGTCGCTCAGCTGCTGAGACCCACATGGAGCGTGGTATTTCACTCCTGTGTGGGAATGAGCCAAAGACTTTGGGGACACTGAAAACCAGAGATCAAAGCAGAATTAGGAGCCCCTCTTCTGTCTCTCTCTCAAACCGAGAAGCAAGTACATGTTCCGACTTCTCTCTCCTCCCCCGTCCCTCCCTTGAGTCGCATTCGTTGGGACGTCTACACAGAATGAGTTTCACCAACCATGTGTAACTGAAAACACAACTGCTTGTCATTTTTAAGGAACAGTGCCAGTAATTAGGGCTTACATTTTTAAATACGGCACAGAGTGAGTGTGTGCATGTGCATGGTGTATGTACATGCATACTTTCGTTAAGAGTGTCTTCATTATTCTGACAATTACTAGGTGTAAATAAATATTATCAGGCGCATTCCTGTGTTCAGCCTATTCCAGCCCCTCCCCCTCCGTATCCCTTACCCACCCCCCAAATGACCTCTCCGTAAAGCTGCACAATTGTAAATGTCTAATGAGACATCTTAGTGCAAATAATTGGACATATTAATTCTCCCTCTTTCTTTTAATCAAAACCCCAGTCTGGAAGTAGATTATTGATGCAGAACATAGACAAAGTAGGTTGCAAGAATAGACAGAATTTAAAATCAGGCTGGACAAAGGCCATCGTAGAGAGTGGGTAGGTCTATTGTGTAAGCAGGTCACAGTAGGTGGAGGATGCTCTGACCACCCAGAGCTCTGGGCCACCGCATCAGGAGGAACGGGAAAACGCAGGGGGGCGCCCAGGATACCTGGGGGGAGGTGGGGAGACAACTTTAGTTCTTAAGTCAAAGACGGCTTTAATTCTCAAAATTCAAATTCTCAAGACACATTTGTGGGACATCCCCAGTTCTCTCCCCATCACGTTGTTGCCGTCCTCCTTTCTAGGAGCTGAGCACATTCTCTGTTGGCTACCTGGGAAATGTTTTTCTCTGGGATTTACTCCAAATTGGTTGTTTTTTTTTT
>NW_025799587.1:0-1396 GCF_021613505.1 Equus quagga
AGCCCACGTCCCAGAAAAGTGAAAAGGAACACAGGGTAAAAAAAAAAAACAACCAATTTGGAGTAAATCCCAGAGAAAAACATTTCCCAGGTAGCCAACAGAGAATGTGCTCAGCTCCTAGAAAGGAGGACGGCAACAACGTGATGGGGAGAGAACTGGGGATGTCCCACAAATGTGTCTTGAGAATTTGAATTTTGAGAATTAAAGCCGTCTTTGACTTAAGAACTAAAGTTGTCTCCCCACCTCCCCCGAGGTATCCTGGGCGCCCCCCTGCGTTTTCCCGTTCCTCCTGATGCAGTGGCCCAGAGCTCTGGGTGGTCAGAGCATCCTCCACCTACTGTGACCTGCTTACACAATAGACGTACCCACTCTCTACGATGGCCTTTGTCCAGCCTGATTTTAAATTCTGTCTATTCTTGCAACCTACTTTGTCTATGTTCTGCATCAATAATCTACTTCCAGACTGGGGTTTTGATTAAAAGAAAGAGGGAGAATTAATATGTCCAATTATTTGCACTAAGATGTCTCATTAGACATTTACAATTGTGCAGCTTTACGGAGAGGTCATTTGGGGGGTGGGTAAGGGATACGGAGGGGGAGGGGCTGGAATAGGCTGAACACAGGAATGCGCCTGATAATATTTATTTACACCTAGTAATTGTCAGAATAATGAAGACACTCTTAACGAAAGTATGCATGTACATACACCATGCACATGCACACACTCACTCTGTGCCGTATTTAAAAATGTAAGCCCTAATTACTGGCACTGTTCCTTAAAAATGACAAGCAGTTGTGTTTTCAGTTACACATGGTTGGTGAAACTCATTCTGTGTAGACGTCCCAACGAATGCGACTCAAGGGAGGGACGGGGGAGGAGAGAGAAGTCGGAACATGTACTTGCTTCTCGGTTTGAGAGAGAGACAGAAGAGGGGCTCCTAATTCTGCTTTGATCTCTGGTTTTCAGTGTCCCCAAAGTCTTTGGCTCATTCCCACACAGGAGTGAAATACCACGCTCCATGTGGGTCTCAGCAGCTGAGCGACCGGGCCCGCCGTAGTGAGCAGGTCCTCGGCAGCCCCAGCCCCTGTCTGCTGGGCTCTTCCTCCCATTCCTCCCAGGATAGCCGCCCTCCGTGTCCACCAGTCCTGAGGAGCGCCGCCCAGTACAGAGGCCAAAGGGCCACAAAACAAGTCCCTTCCAGGTGTGCCAACTTCGGTTCCTGGGAGATGTTGTCTATACGTAATTTTGCCCACGAGACACATTTGTGGGACATCCCCAGTTCTCTCCCCATCACGTTGTTGCCGTCCTCCTTTCTAGGAGCTGAGCACATTCTCTGTTGGCTACCTGAGAAATGTTTTTCTCTGGGATTTACTCCAAATTGGTTGTTTTTTTTTT
>NW_025799588.1:0-4255 GCF_021613505.1 Equus quagga
GAGGCTGGGATCCCAGCTCCAGTTCCACAGATAGGGTAGAGCCACGGCTTTCCTCCTCCTGCACACGTTGGTGGATGGCCGCAGGATCCACAGCTGACTTGCCCCTTGCCCCATGGGAGGCCCCTCCCCTCTTAGGGGCCCCTGAGACCTGGTCTGACGACCCCACCCCGGAATAGGAGAGGCAGCACTGGCAGAGAAGGCAGAAGCCCTGGTGTGCCTCTTTCCCACCTTCTGCCCCGAAAGGACATACAAATCTCGGCAGCGCACAGAGTGGCGGGGTACCGGGCGGGGTAAGGTGATAGGTTGGGAGGAGGGGGCCGCTGGGGGAGCGTTTCCTGGCCAGCGCGAAGGCTCCTGACATTTGCCAGGGCGTGGGCGCGGCTGTTTGTGCCCCGAAGCTAGATGGCAAAGTACACATCCTGGAGGAAAAGTGTCGCACGCGGGGGCGCAGGAACCGGCGGGTTTTATTGACCAGACAGCCTGGCATGGCAGGAGCTGCGCGCCCTGGAGGCCGAAGGGACCGCACCTGGGTCAGGCGCGGGGGCGCCGCGGGCAGAGGCTGTGCTCATGACGGCCCTGCGGCGAGGTGGGGGCCGGCGAAGGCAGTTCGCTGTGCAGACCATGGCTGTGCGGGAGGCTCTCCGAAGGCTCTAGAAAGAACAGAACAGGACCGTGGGGAAAGGGCTGTGGGCCCTCTACTCCCGCCCCCAGGAATGTTTCCCAATGAGGAAACAATGAGGAAGGGTAGAGGCTGCTCCGGGAAAGCCTTTCTCGGCGCGCAGTGAGGATGAAAAGGTGGCCGGGTGCCCCACGGGCACGCAGACGTACCTTCCGAGCTCAGATCTCCCGGGATCCCCTCGCCCGCTGCGTTCCCGGCCCCCTTCCTCTGCCCACGTACCTGGCCCGCTCCGCTGAGGTCCAGAAATCGGCGCCCAGTCGCGGCTCCGGTTCCGGCGCGGGCTCCGGGGCGCATTGACGGGGAGCCCTGCGCAGGAGCTCCTGCGTCGCGCCTCCCACAGTGCCTGAACCCCGGAGGGAAACAGGAGAGCGTCTCGGACGGCGGGCGTCGGGGAGAGGGTGTCTCTAGCAGACGGCCCCTGGGGAGACGCGCCCAGGCCGAGGGTGTCCCAGGCAAGAGGTCCGACAGGGGCGCGCAGCGCACGGCGCCACGTGTAGGGCGAACTGCGCAGCCCCATGAGCAGGCCCGCGGCGCGGCCCACCGTGTGGTAGCGGGGACTCGCCACGTGCTTGTACCAGGCGCCGGCGGGCAGCGGCAGCAGCAGCAGAAGCAGCAGCAATGCGAACAGCGGTCGGCTTGCAGGGGCTCCCCGCCATGGGCCCCGTACCCCCGAGCCCCGCGCCAGGGTGCTCACGTTGACGGCCGCCCGGCGGGGCGGGCCAGGAATTGGCTCAACTGGGTCTAGCTCGTGGCGGAATTGGGGCGTCGGGGAGTCGGAGCGCAGGAGGCTGCAGGCGAGGAATCGGTGCCCTGGAAGGTCCAACTATAACTGCTCGGTGGCTCCGCCCCTGCTCGCCCCCGCGGTACCGGCTGGGCTCCCCAAGGATGGGGGAGGGATGGAGAGAGAAGTGGAGCCCAGGCTCCTGGGTCAGGGAGGTGGGTTACCAGAGCACTGGAACTCATCTTGAGCGCTCCACTGGGGGCGCCCCTGCTCCTCTCTTCTCAGGCTGCTCCGCCCCCGACCTCCGGGAGAGGAACTGCGAGGGCTGGGGAGATTTCCCCTTAGCCAGAGCTCTTGCAGGGGGAGCACCAGCAGAGCAAAGACAGGGAGGCTGGCAGAGCCACGGTGGGGTAAAGCAGGAGAGCTGATGGGTGGGGGTCCTCTGCACCGTTCCAGACCCCTGTGTGTATCTCCTCCCCTGAGGGCTGTCCCTTAGCTGTCAGCTAACACAGCTCTCAAATCTGTCCCCACACTTCTATCCTCTCCCACTGCTAGCTTCTCCCCACCAACTCCCTTCCCAGCTGCGACAGGCCGGATGCTTGCAACCACAAGTTTAGCCACATCAAGCCCTCCCTGAGGTGGTTAGTGGTTCCCCAAGGCTTCCAGAATAAAGAGTCAGCCCCTCCTCATACCCCTAGCCCTGGCCTGGGCAGCATAAGGCCCTGATGACCTCCAGTCTCCTGTCTGGTTGTGGTCCCCTTAAGACGACTTTCTCTGGCCAGCCTCAGTTTGGGAGGCTTACCCAACAATCCATGATTATACCCTCTTCTGTGCTTCTGTGCCTGGAATGTCCTTTCCTTCCTTCTCAACCTGGAGAGCTCCTACTCATCCTTCAAGATCCCACTTAAATGGCCCTTGTCTGAATAATCCCCTAGAGTATTCCTCTGTGATTGTCTAGCTTTAACAACCCCCTTCCAGAGGATAGGGTCTGACCCATTCTTGCCTGAGTCTCAGCCCAGGGAGGATTCAGCCCTCAAAATAATTGAACCTCACCCCACCTCTCAGCAACCACACCACTCATGGGGCATCTTCTAGATCTCAGACACCAGGGATCCTGAAATCTTATTTTGACTCCCAAACAATGCCAAAGGTGGGACAATTATTGATTCCATTTACCAATGAGGAAACAAAGGCGTGGGGAAAATTGACTTGTCCCAGATGACCTGTGGGGTTGGCAGTGGGGAGGGGGGTGTCTAACCTCCCCCAGCCGGAGAGTCCCAGTTTGGGGACCTCAGCTGCAGTTCTCCCTGCAAACCTCCCATGGCCCTCTGCCTGTCTCTTCAGCCAAAAGGAATGGGCGATTCTAGGGGTGGGGGGAATGCAGTCTGGGTCTGCCCTTCCTCCCAGGACTCTGTGTTGAAAGGGGAACAGAGGAGTTGGGGATGCAGAGGATGGCCCCTGCTCCTGAGGCCTGAGGGCCCCATAGGTTCTGGCACTCCCCTAGTGAGGTTTAGGAGCAGCCCCAGCCTTCCCCTCAAAGGCCCCGCAGAACCGGTGAGAAGCCGGCCTCGGAGCCCAGTGCCCCGTGCTCAATGGGGTGGCTCTGTGGGGAGGGTACATGCCTTGACCTCTCCTGCCTCAGTGTCCTCATTTGTAAACAGCATAATAATAGTTGCCACCCCATCAGCTTGCTGTATTAATAATCCAGGCGTGGGTCTTGGCACTGTGCCTGGTACACAGTAGGCACTCAATAAATCATTGTGGCTGCCATCTATTGCTGTTGCTCTCCCAGAGGCTGACCAGCCCCCTAAACTATCAGTGAAAACACTTTGATGGAGGGGTGACGGCAGGGACTGGGGGGGCGGGTAGCAGGTGCAGAGGGAGCTGCCTGCATGCCTGCAGGGGCCTGGAGGGGCCTGGAGGACCGCAGGGACCAGGGGGCCACGTGGAAAGCTGCCTCCCCCGCCGGCCTTGCCATGCTCCCTCGGGGCCCCTTGGCCTCAAGAGCTGCCTGGAGTGTGTGGTGGGCAGGCAGCAAGTCACGACGCCAGCTGCCGGGGTCCCCTGGCGCTGCTGCCCACTCCCTGCTAAGGGAACACAGACACTCCTGGAACCCGGAGGGACTGCAGCCTGGTCCAGGGCAGGGGGAGGGTCTAGGGAGCCCCTGGAAGTGGCCCAAGGAGCTTCTGTGGGGAGAATGTCATCAATACAAGAACTGATCAACTGTGGTCTGCTGTAGTGGAGCTCTCTGTGGCAGTTAGGAAATTGAAGAGAGCTACAAGTGGCAGTGTGGATAAATCTCGAAAACGCAATGCTGAGCAAAGCAAAAAATGCCCTGCAGAGTGATGCATTCAGCATCTGAAGGTTAAATACCAGCCACCCGTCTGGCTTCTTTATGCTGTGGACCATGGGAGTGAAAGTGTCAGGGTGTAGGCAGAGGATAAAGGCCGCAGTTGGGGTGCCTGTCAGGTGAAGCTGTGCAGAAGGCAGGCTGGGAGGAACCCTGGGCTGAGTTAGGGGAGCAGAGTACAGAATAGCTTGATAGTCCCTGGGGGCTCCCAATTTGGGGTGCAGAGGAGAAGGGCTCTGTGCCCCGCCTAGCCCTGAACCCGGGGGCCCAGTGACGACCGCCTGTGCGCACCCTCCCTCCGCCAGGGTCTGGAGCCAACGCTGTGTGGTGGGCAGAGGTGATAATCTCACTTGCCCATGAGAATGGACTCTCCTCTCCTGGGCTCACTTCTTTCATCCACAGCCCCTCCTAGAAGCCAACTGGTTAGGGCTTTGGGCTATTTGCATACCACCTTGCCCGACATGGGACCAAGCTGTCCATGGGCTGGGACCATGTCTGCTTCGTC
>NW_025799589.1:0-1770 GCF_021613505.1 Equus quagga
GGTGATCTTGGACAAGGTACTTAGCTTCTCTCCACCTCGGTTCCCTCGTTAATGAAAAAAATATTCTGGGTTACACAAACGCGGAGAGAAATGCGTCAATGATGTTTATGAAGCCAGCTGGCCTCTTTGGTACCTGTGATTCCTCAGGCCGCCCTAGGTCTTCCTTGTGGTAACACCTCATCAGGGTCCTTTGGGAGGGATGGTTGAAATGTTCAAGGGAATCTCGACTCCTGGGTCCCTTTTCTCTGTTTGTGGCAGTAGAGAATCTAGGTCTGATGTCAGAGCGAACTGGATTTAAATCTTGGCTCAGTTGGTCATGAGTTGGGCAACCTTAAGCAAGGACCACGTCTCTGAGCCTCAGCTTTCCCAGCTGTACAATGGGAATATTAAGCTTAATTAAATCAATTAAGTCAACATTTGCTAAATGCTTCCTATGTGTAAGGCACTATCCTAGGTGCTAGAGTGAAAAAAGAAAAGAAAAAACAGCACAGATAATGTCCCCATTATCATGAAGGTTATAAGTAGTGATGTGCTGGTAATGTTTAACAATTGTGTTACCAAAAAAAAGGACCTTGGAACCTGCCCGGTGGTGCAGCAGTTAAGCTCGCATGTTCCACTTCAGGGGCCTGGGGTTTGCCGATTCAGATGCCAGGTGTGGACCTACACACTGCTTGGAAAGCCATGCTGTGGCAGGCGTCCCACATATAAACTAGAGGAAGATGGGCATGGATGTTAGCTCAGGGCTAATCTTCCTCAAAAAAAAAAAAAAAAAAGGACCTTATCTGTAATACTTGCCAATTTCTGTGGTGTAAATACTCCCACCATGGTTAATATTAAGCTACCAACAGAACATCTCTGAATGGAAAATTAGGAAGCAACGTGCGAGGTCAGCTCTCATAAGCTGGTGCAAACTGGCTCCAGCACATCATTGCTATTAAAATGCTAAAAACCTCGTGGAGTATCATGGGGATTCAATGAGATAATAGCTAGCAAGCATTTGGCACATGGTGAGGGATTGGACACATGGGGGCCATTATTATCGTCGTAGCAGCAGCAACCTTGAAACCCCCAGAGCAGAGACTAGAGACCTGGTCCTCCTCTCCATCACTTCGTCACGCAATTTTTGCCACATCCCGTCAGTTCTTCCTCTAGCAAACCATTTTGTGCCCTTCCTTCTGCTGTTGTTACTATAGGTACAGCTGAGACTACAGTCTTCTCAAAGAATATCTGAGAATCAACCCGACTGATCCCACATGCAGATTCTGGGGGCCCCTCCCCTGGAGAGAATGTAATTCAATAGACTGGGAGCAAGGCCCAGAGACCTGCATTTTTGACAGGTAACCCTGGTCATTCAGTTCTAAGTGGTCCACAGAACTGACTGCAAGAAACACTACTCCAAGTTTTCTTTTTGTTTTAATGGCCCACGACGTTCTGGCTCATCTTTGTGCTTTGACAGGTTTATTTGGTAAAATAAGTTTGTTATTCTTGCCTTTCCATTCTTTGGTGGCAAAGCGAGTCCAGTGCGATGAGAGTCCCAAGAAAATAAAACTTTCACAAATGTGAGAAGGTGCAAGCATCTAACAACAAAATGATAGCACTTAACATTTATTGAAACAGGGTATGTATATCAGCCAATGTTCTGGCTGCTTTATGCGAAACAGCAATTCGAACAACACATTCAGGAGCTGGGTGGTATAATGATCATCATCTTTATTTCATTAATGAGGGAACCGAGGTGGAGAGAAGCTAAGTACCTTGTCCAAGATCACC
>NW_025799590.1:0-1770 GCF_021613505.1 Equus quagga
GGTGATCTTGGACAAGGTACTTAGCTTCTCTCCACCTCGGTTCCCTCATTAATGAAATAAAGATGATGATCATTATACCACCCAGCTCCTGAATGTGTTGTTCGAATTGCTGTTTCGCATAAAGCAGCCAGAACATTGGCTGATATACATACCCTGTTTCAATAAATGTTAAGTGCTATCATTTTGTTGTTAGATGCTTGCACCTTCTCACATTTGTGAAAGTTTTATTTTCTTGGGACTCTCATCGCACTGGACTCGCTTTGCCACCAAAGAATGGAAAGGCAAGAATAACAAACTTATTTTACCAAATAAACCTGTCAAAGCACAAAGATGAGCCAGAACGTCGTGGGCCATTAAAACAAAAAGAAAACTTGGAGTAGTGTTTCTTGCAGTCAGTTCTGTGGACCACTTAGAACTGAATGACCAGGGTTACCTGTCAAAAATGCAGGTCTCTGGGCCTTGCTCCCAGTCTATTGAATTACATTCTCTCCAGGGGAGGGGCCCCCAGAATCTGCATGTGGGATCAGTCGGGTTGATTCTCAGATATTCTTTGAGAAGACTGTAGTCTCAGCTGTACCTATAGTAACAACAGCAGAAGGAAGGGCACAAAATGGTTTGCTAGAGGAAGAACTGACGGGATGTGGCAAAAATTGCGTGACGAAGTGATGGAGAGGAGGACCAGGTCTCTAGTCTCTGCTCTGGGGGTTTCAAGGTTGCTGCTGCTACGACGATAATAATGGCCCCCATGTGTCCAATCCCTCACCATGTGCCAAATGCTTGCTAGCTATTATCTCATTGAATCCCCATGATACTCCACGAGGTTTTTAGCATTTTAATAGCAATGATGTGCTGGAGCCAGTTTGCACCAGCTTATGAGAGCTGACCTCGCACGTTGCTTCCTAATTTTCCATTCAGAGATGTTCTGTTGGTAGCTTAATATTAACCATGGTGGGAGTATTTACACCACAGAAATTGGCAAGTATTACAGATAAGGTCCTTTTTTTTTTTTTTTTTTGAGGAAGATTAGCCCTGAGCTAACATCCATGCCCATCTTCCTCTAGTTTATATGTGGGACGCCTGCCACAGCATGGCTTTCCAAGCAGTGTGTAGGTCCACACCTGGCATCTGAATCGGCAAACCCCAGGCCCCTGAAGTGGAACATGCGAGCTTAACTGCTGCACCACCGGGCAGGTTCCAAGGTCCTTTTTTTTGGTAACACAATTGTTAAACATTACCAGCACATCACTACTTATAACCTTCATGATAATGGGGACATTATCTGTGCTGTTTTTTCTTTTCTTTTTTCACTCTAGCACCTAGGATAGTGCCTTACACATAGGAAGCATTTAGCAAATGTTGACTTAATTGATTTAATTAAGCTTAATATTCCCATTGTACAGCTGGGAAAGCTGAGGCTCAGAGACGTGGTCCTTGCTTAAGGTTGCCCAACTCATGACCAACTGAGCCAAGATTTAAATCCAGTTCGCTCTGACATCAGACCTAGATTCTCTACTGCCACAAACAGAGAAAAGGGACCCAGGAGTCGAGATTCCCTTGAACATTTCAACCATCCCTCCCAAAGGACCCTGATGAGGTGTTACCACAAGGAAGACCTAGGGCGGCCTGAGGAATCACAGGTACCAAAGAGGCCAGCTGGCTTCATAAACATCATTGACGCATTTCTCTCCGCGTTTGTGTAACCCAGAATATTTTTTTCATTAACGAGGGAACCGAGGTGGAGAGAAGCTAAGTACCTTGTCCAAGATCACC
>NW_025799591.1:0-1770 GCF_021613505.1 Equus quagga
GGTGATCTTGGACAAGGTACTTAGCTTCTCTCCACCTCGGTTCCCTCGTTAATGAAAAAAATATTCTGGGTTACACAAACGCGGAGAGAAATGCGTCAATGATGTTTATGAAGCCAGCTGGCCTCTTTGGTACCTGTGATTCCTCAGGCCGCCCTAGGTCTTCCTTGTGGTAACACCTCATCAGGGTCCTTTGGGAGGGATGGTTGAAATGTTCAAGGGAATCTCGACTCCTGGGTCCCTTTTCTCTGTTTGTGGCAGTAGAGAATCTAGGTCTGATGTCAGAGCGAACTGGATTTAAATCTTGGCTCAGTTGGTCATGAGTTGGGCAACCTTAAGCAAGGACCACGTCTCTGAGCCTCAGCTTTCCCAGCTGTACAATGGGAATATTAAGCTTAATTAAATCAATTAAGTCAACATTTGCTAAATGCTTCCTATGTGTAAGGCACTATCCTAGGTGCTAGAGTGAAAAAAGAAAAGAAAAAACAGCACAGATAATGTCCCCATTATCATGAAGGTTATAAGTAGTGATGTGCTGGTAATGTTTAACAATTGTGTTACCAAAAAAAAGGACCTTGGAACCTGCCCGGTGGTGCAGCAGTTAAGCTCGCATGTTCCACTTCAGGGGCCTGGGGTTTGCCGATTCAGATGCCAGGTGTGGACCTACACACTGCTTGGAAAGCCATGCTGTGGCAGGCGTCCCACATATAAACTAGAGGAAGATGGGCATGGATGTTAGCTCAGGGCTAATCTTCCTCAAAAAAAAAAAAAAAAAAGGACCTTATCTGTAATACTTGCCAATTTCTGTGGTGTAAATACTCCCACCATGGTTAATATTAAGCTACCAACAGAACATCTCTGAATGGAAAATTAGGAAGCAACGTGCGAGGTCAGCTCTCATAAGCTGGTGCAAACTGGCTCCAGCACATCATTGCTATTAAAATGCTAAAAACCTCGTGGAGTATCATGGGGATTCAATGAGATAATAGCTAGCAAGCATTTGGCACATGGTGAGGGATTGGACACATGGGGGCCATTATTATCGTCGTAGCAGCAGCAACCTTGAAACCCCCAGAGCAGAGACTAGAGACCTGGTCCTCCTCTCCATCACTTCGTCACGCAATTTTTGCCACATCCCGTCAGTTCTTCCTCTAGCAAACCATTTTGTGCCCTTCCTTCTGCTGTTGTTACTATAGGTACAGCTGAGACTACAGTCTTCTCAAAGAATATCTGAGAATCAACCCGACTGATCCCACATGCAGATTCTGGGGGCCCCTCCCCTGGAGAGAATGTAATTCAATAGACTGGGAGCAAGGCCCAGAGACCTGCATTTTTGACAGGTAACCCTGGTCATTCAGTTCTAAGTGGTCCACAGAACTGACTGCAAGAAACACTACTCCAAGTTTTCTTTTTGTTTTAATGGCCCACGACGTTCTGGCTCATCTTTGTGCTTTGACAGGTTTATTTGGTAAAATAAGTTTGTTATTCTTGCCTTTCCATTCTTTGGTGGCAAAGCGAGTCCAGTGCGATG
The DNA here is from genome assembly GCF_021613505.1 of Equus quagga. NCBI lineage: Eukaryota > Metazoa > Chordata > Mammalia > Perissodactyla > Equidae > Equus > Equus quagga. Next base: position 1,529 of record NW_025799591.1, read on the forward strand.
AGAGTCCCAAGAAAATAAAACTTTCACAAATGTGAGAAGGTGCAAGCATCTAACAACAAAATGATAGCACTTAACATTTATTGAAACAGGGTATGTATATCAGCCAATGTTCTGGCTGCTTTATGCGAAACAGCAATTCGAACAACACATTCAGGAGCTGGGTGGTATAATGATCATCATCTTTATTTCATTAATGAGGGAACCGAGGTGGAGAGAAGCTAAGTACCTTGTCCAAGATCACC
>NW_025799592.1:0-1770 GCF_021613505.1 Equus quagga
GGTGATCTTGGACAAGGTACTTAGCTTCTCTCCACCTCGGTTCCCTCATTAATGAAATAAAGATGATGATCATTATACCACCCAGCTCCTGAATGTGTTGTTCGAATTGCTGTTTCGCATAAAGCAGCCAGAACATTGGCTGATATACATACCCTGTTTCAATAAATGTTAAGTGCTATCATTTTGTTGTTAGATGCTTGCACCTTCTCACATTTGTGAAAGTTTTATTTTCTTGGGACTCTCATCGCACTGGACTCGCTTTGCCACCAAAGAATGGAAAGGCAAGAATAACAAACTTATTTTACCAAATAAACCTGTCAAAGCACAAAGATGAGCCAGAACGTCGTGGGCCATTAAAACAAAAAGAAAACTTGGAGTAGTGTTTCTTGCAGTCAGTTCTGTGGACCACTTAGAACTGAATGACCAGGGTTACCTGTCAAAAATGCAGGTCTCTGGGCCTTGCTCCCAGTCTATTGAATTACATTCTCTCCAGGGGAGGGGCCCCCAGAATCTGCATGTGGGATCAGTCGGGTTGATTCTCAGATATTCTTTGAGAAGACTGTAGTCTCAGCTGTACCTATAGTAACAACAGCAGAAGGAAGGGCACAAAATGGTTTGCTAGAGGAAGAACTGACGGGATGTGGCAAAAATTGCGTGACGAAGTGATGGAGAGGAGGACCAGGTCTCTAGTCTCTGCTCTGGGGGTTTCAAGGTTGCTGCTGCTACGACGATAATAATGGCCCCCATGTGTCCAATCCCTCACCATGTGCCAAATGCTTGCTAGCTATTATCTCATTGAATCCCCATGATACTCCACGAGGTTTTTAGCATTTTAATAGCAATGATGTGCTGGAGCCAGTTTGCACCAGCTTATGAGAGCTGACCTCGCACGTTGCTTCCTAATTTTCCATTCAGAGATGTTCTGTTGGTAGCTTAATATTAACCATGGTGGGAGTATTTACACCACAGAAATTGGCAAGTATTACAGATAAGGTCCTTTTTTTTTTTTTTTTTTGAGGAAGATTAGCCCTGAGCTAACATCCATGCCCATCTTCCTCTAGTTTATATGTGGGACGCCTGCCACAGCATGGCTTTCCAAGCAGTGTGTAGGTCCACACCTGGCATCTGAATCGGCAAACCCCAGGCCCCTGAAGTGGAACATGCGAGCTTAACTGCTGCACCACCGGGCAGGTTCCAAGGTCCTTTTTTTTGGTAACACAATTGTTAAACATTACCAGCACATCACTACTTATAACCTTCATGATAATGGGGACATTATCTGTGCTGTTTTTTCTTTTCTTTTTTCACTCTAGCACCTAGGATAGTGCCTTACACATAGGAAGCATTTAGCAAATGTTGACTTAATTGATTTAATTAAGCTTAATATTCCCATTGTACAGCTGGGAAAGCTGAGGCTCAGAGACGTGGTCCTTGCTTAAGGTTGCCCAACTCATGACCAACTGAGCCAAGATTTAAATCCAGTTCGCTCTGACATCAGACCTAGATTCTCTACTGCCACAAACAGAGAAAAGGGACCCAGGAGTCGAGATTCCCTTGAACATTTCAACCATCCCTCCCAAAGGACCCTGATGAGGTGTTACCACAAGGAAGACCTAGGGCGGCCTGAGGAATCACAGGTACCAAAGAGGCCAGCTGGCTTCATAAACATCATTGACGCATTTCTCTCCGCGTTTGTGTAACCCAGAATATTTTTTTCATTAACGAGGGAACCGAGGTGGAGAGAAGCTAAGTACCTTGTCCAAGATCACC
>NW_025799593.1:0-2319 GCF_021613505.1 Equus quagga
CCTCTACTTTATATGTGGGACGCCTACCACAGCATGGCTTGCCAAGCAGTGTCATGTCTGCACCCGGGATCCAAACTGGCGAACCCCAGGCCGCCGAAGCAGAACGTGCACACTTAACCACTGCGCCACTGGGCCGGCCCCTCAAAAGCTTTTTTAAAAAGCACACTGAGCTTCCTACTGAAGAATACCAATCAAAAAAATATAGCACCTGTAACACTACAGAAATGTATTACATAACATTCAAGCCAAGAAAGGTGGGTCTTCTGGATACCTAAAAGGCATTTATTTGTCTTAACTGGCATTTGCCCCCAAATTCAAAGCAATTATTCCTGTTCAACCACACACACAGAAAATTGTGTTTTATTTTTAAATCAAAGGAATATATTCTGTCAGTAGTTTTTCACAAAGAGCGCTTGTACCAGAGTCCAAAGTCTAAGTACCCCACCCATCACTTGATATTCCACCATCTGAAGCTCAGTCATAACAATTCTAGTACTTCTCTCTTAGCTGGGAAGACACTGCCGTACTAATCCCGAGTGCCTGGACGTGATCTGCGTTAAGACCTAAAGAGAACTCTGCTCACTTCACAGTCTCATCTCAACTGAGTACTTCTCAGAGTTACAAAACTGATATTCCAGAAATGCCCGTCTTAGGTGTGAGCATTTTCTGTGCTTCCCTGGGGATCTGTTTTATGCTAGGCCCAGCTTCTCCACTTTAAGAGCACCCAAAAGGCTGACTGAAGGAGTCTTGCTTTCACAAGGACTGGATCTCACTGTGTCCACCCTGAATCTCTCTGATGAATTAAGGGAGTCTCTGGCAAACCACCCACCTTTTAGGAAAGAGTGATACATTCTATCTTATCAGAGTTTCAGAGAAAAGAAGGAATTTAAAATAAATATATAAAAGTTTTTAAAAATACTCCTTGTTAAAAGGAGGTTGAGCTGACAATCTCTAGGCCAACAGGACACCTTAAACTTATTTCAGATTTAAAATCCTGACCCAAAGTTAACCGTCAGGATTTAAAGTTTTTACTATGACTTTAGAAGAAAAATCACCTCCATCATCATGACCCTAAATTCAGAAACCAGATGGAACACGCTTCTTGCTTTCTTTTCCCCTCCCCAGTAATCTGTAAACCCCCCAAACCATACCATACTAAAATGGCTAAATGCTGGACAGGCTTTCAAGCAAAGGAAGGGTGTGGCTCTCAGCTAGTGAAGGGGCCCAGGACTGAAAGGGAATGGAAAGAAACAAAACCTGCTTCTCTCTGGAGCATGTGTGACACACACACAGGACTGGTCTAACAAGTCCGTCTGATCTCTCAGGCCAGGCTGCCTCCTTCTCCTCCCCCATGACCCACGTGCCTCTCCAAGGCCCTCCACTGGGACAGATTACACGGAATTTTCTCTAGATCCTGGGAGTCTGAGACACACTGTGTTACTTACCTGAATCCCTGTTGCAACCTTGCCAAAGGCGCCTCACCTAACCTTATAAGGAGAAAGCAGAGCTTTAGGGAGAGGCCGATAAGGAAACAAAGATAAAAGGGAGGGGCAAAAAAGAGAGGGAGGTGTCAGACTAGAGGAAGGGGAGAGGCCAAATGCCTTTCTCCTTCCTACAAGAGGAGGGAGAAAAAGAGAGGGAGGTCAGGTACAGAAGGGGAAATGAGAAAGTCTAATCAAAATGGAAAGGTATTGTTTAACTCTTGTGTCATAAAAGAAAAATCCTAAAATTAACCAGGATACCTTAAACCCTTCCCTACCCTAGGGTAGGGGAAAAAAAAATTCATGGAAAAAAAGCTTAACCTTAGGGTTTTCTAGAGGTCACCCAACTGTTTGAGCTCAAATTCCTTTTTTTAAAGAGGCAGCTTTTCACTAAACCCCCTTACTTTCTATCTATGGCACTCCCACCATCTCTTTGCCCATCATTTGAAGACAACTTGGAAAAGCTGAAAGCATGGAACTGAGTCATATTTACACAGTCCTGCCTCCTCAAAGCCCTGAAGAAAGCAGTAAGACACCTCTTCCATCAGATTTCAAGTACACCTCCCTTTTGAAAGAAAGAATAGAGCGAGGTGTGAGTCTATGAGGAAATCAGAGAAAGTGTTCAAGTCCTATCTCAGCTATAGGATAGCTAACTGAAGGAAATGTTTCTCCTTATCTAAAAGAAAGAAGAAAATCTGGGGCCGGCCCGGTAGCGCAGCAGTTAAGTTCGCACGTTCCGCTTTGTCGGCCCAGGGTTCGCTGGTTCGGATCCCAGGTGCGGACATGGCACCGCTTGGCAAGCCATGCTGTGGTAGGCGTCCCACATATAAAGTAGAGG
>NW_025799594.1:0-2319 GCF_021613505.1 Equus quagga
CCTCTACTTTATATGTGGGACGCCTACCACAGCATGGCTTGCCAAGCGGTGCCATGTCCGCACCTGGGATCCGAACCAGCGAACCCTGGGCCGACAAAGCGGAACGTGCGAACTTAACTGCTGCGCTACCGGGCCGGCCCCAGATTTTCTTCTTTCTTTTAGATAAGGAGAAACATTTCCTTCAGTTAGCTATCCTATAGCTGAGATAGGACTTGAACACTTTCTCTGATTTCCTCATAGACTCACACCTCGCTCTATTCTTTCTTTCAAAAGGGAGGTGTACTTGAAATCTGATGGAAGAGGTGTCTTACTGCTTTCTTCAGGGCTTTGAGGAGGCAGGACTGTGTAAATATGACTCAGTTCCATGCTTTCAGCTTTTCCAAGTTGTCTTCAAATGATGGGCAAAGAGATGGTGGGAGTGCCATAGATAGAAAGTAAGGGGGTTTAGTGAAAAGCTGCCTCTTTAAAAAAAGGAATTTGAGCTCAAACAGTTGGGTGACCTCTAGAAAACCCTAAGGTTAAGCTTTTTTTCCATGAATTTTTTTTTCCCCTACCCTAGGGTAGGGAAGGGTTTAAGGTATCCTGGTTAATTTTAGGATTTTTCTTTTATGACACAAGAGTTAAACAATACCTTTCCATTTTGATTAGACTTTCTCATTTCCCCTTCTGTACCTGACCTCCCTCTCTTTTTCTCCCTCCTCTTGTAGGAAGGAGAAAGGCATTTGGCCTCTCCCCTTCCTCTAGTCTGACACCTCCCTCTCTTTTTTGCCCCTCCCTTTTATCTTTGTTTCCTTATCGGCCTCTCCCTAAAGCTCTGCTTTCTCCTTATAAGGTTAGGTGAGGCGCCTTTGGCAAGGTTGCAACAGGGATTCAGGTAAGTAACACAGTGTGTCTCAGACTCCCAGGATCTAGAGAAAATTCCGTGTAATCTGTCCCAGTGGAGGGCCTTGGAGAGGCACGTGGGTCATGGGGGAGGAGAAGGAGGCAGCCTGGCCTGAGAGATCAGACGGACTTGTTAGACCAGTCCTGTGTGTGTGTCACACATGCTCCAGAGAGAAGCAGGTTTTGTTTCTTTCCATTCCCTTTCAGTCCTGGGCCCCTTCACTAGCTGAGAGCCACACCCTTCCTTTGCTTGAAAGCCTGTCCAGCATTTAGCCATTTTAGTATGGTATGGTTTGGGGGGTTTACAGATTACTGGGGAGGGGAAAAGAAAGCAAGAAGCGTGTTCCATCTGGTTTCTGAATTTAGGGTCATGATGATGGAGGTGATTTTTCTTCTAAAGTCATAGTAAAAACTTTAAATCCTGACGGTTAACTTTGGGTCAGGATTTTAAATCTGAAATAAGTTTAAGGTGTCCTGTTGGCCTAGAGATTGTCAGCTCAACCTCCTTTTAACAAGGAGTATTTTTAAAAACTTTTATATATTTATTTTAAATTCCTTCTTTTCTCTGAAACTCTGATAAGATAGAATGTATCACTCTTTCCTAAAAGGTGGGTGGTTTGCCAGAGACTCCCTTAATTCATCAGAGAGATTCAGGGTGGACACAGTGAGATCCAGTCCTTGTGAAAGCAAGACTCCTTCAGTCAGCCTTTTGGGTGCTCTTAAAGTGGAGAAGCTGGGCCTAGCATAAAACAGATCCCCAGGGAAGCACAGAAAATGCTCACACCTAAGACGGGCATTTCTGGAATATCAGTTTTGTAACTCTGAGAAGTACTCAGTTGAGATGAGACTGTGAAGTGAGCAGAGTTCTCTTTAGGTCTTAACGCAGATCACGTCCAGGCACTCGGGATTAGTACGGCAGTGTCTTCCCAGCTAAGAGAGAAGTACTAGAATTGTTATGACTGAGCTTCAGATGGTGGAATATCAAGTGATGGGTGGGGTACTTAGACTTTGGACTCTGGTACAAGCGCTCTTTGTGAAAAACTACTGACAGAATATATTCCTTTGATTTAAAAATAAAACACAATTTTCTGTGTGTGTGGTTGAACAGGAATAATTGCTTTGAATTTGGGGGCAAATGCCAGTTAAGACAAATAAATGCCTTTTAGGTATCCAGAAGACCCACCTTTCTTGGCTTGAATGTTATGTAATACATTTCTGTAGTGTTACAGGTGCTATATTTTTTTGATTGGTATTCTTCAGTAGGAAGCTCAGTGTGCTTTTTAAAAAAGCTTTTGAGGGGCCGGCCCAGTGGCGCAGTGGTTAAGTGTGCACGTTCTGCTTCGGCGGCCTGGGGTTCGCCAGTTTGGATCCCGGGTGCAGACATGACACTGCTTGGCAAGCCATGCTGTGGTAGGCGTCCCACATATAAAGTAGAGG
>NW_025799595.1:0-2319 GCF_021613505.1 Equus quagga
CCTCTACTTTATATGTGGGACGCCTACCACAGCATGGCTTGCCAAGCAGTGTCATGTCTGCACCCGGGATCCAAACTGGCGAACCCCAGGCCGCCGAAGCAGAACGTGCACACTTAACCACTGCGCCACTGGGCCGGCCCCTCAAAAGCTTTTTTAAAAAGCACACTGAGCTTCCTACTGAAGAATACCAATCAAAAAAATATAGCACCTGTAACACTACAGAAATGTATTACATAACATTCAAGCCAAGAAAGGTGGGTCTTCTGGATACCTAAAAGGCATTTATTTGTCTTAACTGGCATTTGCCCCCAAATTCAAAGCAATTATTCCTGTTCAACCACACACACAGAAAATTGTGTTTTATTTTTAAATCAAAGGAATATATTCTGTCAGTAGTTTTTCACAAAGAGCGCTTGTACCAGAGTCCAAAGTCTAAGTACCCCACCCATCACTTGATATTCCACCATCTGAAGCTCAGTCATAACAATTCTAGTACTTCTCTCTTAGCTGGGAAGACACTGCCGTACTAATCCCGAGTGCCTGGACGTGATCTGCGTTAAGACCTAAAGAGAACTCTGCTCACTTCACAGTCTCATCTCAACTGAGTACTTCTCAGAGTTACAAAACTGATATTCCAGAAATGCCCGTCTTAGGTGTGAGCATTTTCTGTGCTTCCCTGGGGATCTGTTTTATGCTAGGCCCAGCTTCTCCACTTTAAGAGCACCCAAAAGGCTGACTGAAGGAGTCTTGCTTTCACAAGGACTGGATCTCACTGTGTCCACCCTGAATCTCTCTGATGAATTAAGGGAGTCTCTGGCAAACCACCCACCTTTTAGGAAAGAGTGATACATTCTATCTTATCAGAGTTTCAGAGAAAAGAAGGAATTTAAAATAAATATATAAAAGTTTTTAAAAATACTCCTTGTTAAAAGGAGGTTGAGCTGACAATCTCTAGGCCAACAGGACACCTTAAACTTATTTCAGATTTAAAATCCTGACCCAAAGTTAACCGTCAGGATTTAAAGTTTTTACTATGACTTTAGAAGAAAAATCACCTCCATCATCATGACCCTAAATTCAGAAACCAGATGGAACACGCTTCTTGCTTTCTTTTCCCCTCCCCAGTAATCTGTAAACCCCCCAAACCATACCATACTAAAATGGCTAAATGCTGGACAGGCTTTCAAGCAAAGGAAGGGTGTGGCTCTCAGCTAGTGAAGGGGCCCAGGACTGAAAGGGAATGGAAAGAAACAAAACCTGCTTCTCTCTGGAGCATGTGTGACACACACACAGGACTGGTCTAACAAGTCCGTCTGATCTCTCAGGCCAGGCTGCCTCCTTCTCCTCCCCCATGACCCACGTGCCTCTCCAAGGCCCTCCACTGGGACAGATTACACGGAATTTTCTCTAGATCCTGGGAGTCTGAGACACACTGTGTTACTTACCTGAATCCCTGTTGCAACCTTGCCAAAGGCGCCTCACCTAACCTTATAAGGAGAAAGCAGAGCTTTAGGGAGAGGCCGATAAGGAAACAAAGATAAAAGGGAGGGGCAAAAAAGAGAGGGAGGTGTCAGACTAGAGGAAGGGGAGAGGCCAAATGCCTTTCTCCTTCCTACAAGAGGAGGGAGAAAAAGAGAGGGAGGTCAGGTACAGAAGGGGAAATGAGAAAGTCTAATCAAAATGGAAAGGTATTGTTTAACTCTTGTGTCATAAAAGAAAAATCCTAAAATTAACCAGGATACCTTAAACCCTTCCCTACCCTAGGGTAGGGGAAAAAAAAATTCATGGAAAAAAAGCTTAACCTTAGGGTTTTCTAGAGGTCACCCAACTGTTTGAGCTCAAATTCCTTTTTTTAAAGAGGCAGCTTTTCACTAAACCCCCTTACTTTCTATCTATGGCACTCCCACCATCTCTTTGCCCATCATTTGAAGACAACTTGGAAAAGCTGAAAGCATGGAACTGAGTCATATTTACACAGTCCTGCCTCCTCAAAGCCCTGAAGAAAGCAGTAAGACACCTCTTCCATCAGATTTCAAGTACACCTCCCTTTTGAAAGAAAGAATAGAGCGAGGTGTGAGTCTATGAGGAAATCAGAGAAAGTGTTCAAGTCCTATCTCAGCTATAGGATAGCTAACTGAAGGAAATGTTTCTCCTTATCTAAAAGAAAGAAGAAAATCTGGGGCCGGCCCGGTAGCGCAGCAGTTAAGTTCGCACGTTCCGCTTTGTCGGCCCAGGGTTCGCTGGTTCGGATCCCAGGTGCGGACATGGCACCGCTTGGCAAGCCATGCTGTGGTAGGCGTCCCACATATAAAGTAGAGG